>NW_008355642.1:3665306-3678683 GCF_000622305.1 Nannospalax galili
CTTTCAAAAAAAAATACTTTATTGGTTCTTTGAAAATTTTTTGCATTTTATTTTGATCTTATTTAGATCTAGTGCCCCATCTCCGATCCTGCCTTAAAAAAATTTCCCAATTCGAGAATTTCATACAACGAATTTTTATTATATTCAGACCCCCTATCCCATCTCCAGGGTCACCCTACTGTTCCCACCCCCACGCCCTACCCCAGATTTTTGGTCTTCTATCTTAAACAAAAAAAAACCTATTCATCTTATACAACACATCTGAACTGGGTACCAGAAAAAAACATATATCATTAGAATGTCAGTGGTCTATAATTCTTTTTTTTAACTTTAAAAAAATTTATTGAGAATTTTACACATGCATATAAGGTGTTTTAATCAAATCCACACCCACTCCTTCCCCTCCAACTCCTCCCATATCTCCCCATCACTTTTTTCTGGCAACTTCATGTAATCTTTCTTTCTTTTTATTAATGGGGTTTTGTTACTCTAACATTCCCCCCTCTGAAGAGGTAACCTAAAGTCTTTTAGGGATTAAATAAAGCTCCCAAATACTTTTGACATTTTTGGCCTTTGGAACAGAGTATGTTGGTAAGAGGCCCAAGGATATTTTGATTTTTAGCCAAGAAACTGGTTACTTTTCTTTGGGGTCTTCTTATCCTAACTGCCTAGCCAATTCCTACCTCCTATTCTTATCACACCATCCTCTGAAGAGGTTACCCAATGCCAGGGGTTCGAACCAGCAACCCCTGGGGAGGTGATGATTGGGGATGAGTAAGCACGCTGTTCGCCAGCCCATGCCTCCCCCATTACCTGGGGACACTCAGACGCAATGGGGAGTCTAGTCAAGCAGGGACTCATTTAATACAGGTGTTACAAAGCTTATAAAGGCACCTGGAAATCCCCCCTCCCCCCTGAGTGTGTCTCTTAAGGATCATCACGTACTGATCATGCACTCCTCAACAGTGCGGAAGTACTCTTCAGACTTTTAAAGCAAGTAAGCGAGGCCTTTAGGTCCCCACAACCCAAATTGCCAATAGGAAATCAGGATGAAGAGCGCTCTGGCTTTTTCCATACTAAACAGGGAGGCAGGGTGAGGCAATTGGGGTACCTCTTCAGTGAGTCTATCTAAAAGACTCCCAAATTGCATAACTCTTATCTGTAGGCAGAAAAGAAAGTCCTTGACTGGTGCCTAGGAGATGTGAAGGAGAAGTAAAGGCAAGAGTAGTTAGCATTACAAGTCCTAGACAGGGAACCAGAAAAAAGTCAAATCTACATTTCTTATACTCAGGTGTGCCAAAGTAAGGGCCTACTCCTTTTCCTTTGTACACAGTTTTGGACATTGATATGCCCAGGTTTTTTGGAATGGGCTCCACACACCCTGCCTGCCTTGGTGGTAGCATGCTCTATTATCTTCTCAATATATAGTTTCCTGAATTTTTGTGCATCTCATACATCTTAGTCATACTTAAATCTCTCCCCTATCTGCACTCCCATATAGCATGCCCACTGGATTTCATGCACCCTGTCATATACGCTAAAGCCTATTGAGTCAAGTTTGTGTCCTCAGATGTCTGAGTTCATCCACTGGAGCCTGGTCAGCCTATCAAGCTTCACTCGCTTAAAGACCAACTCTCCCTCATCCAGCAGTGACCAACTACCAGTAGTTCCTCAGCCTCCTACCCATTTCCCCAGTTCTATGCTAAGTTTTTGTATGATTGAGTTTGCATGGGTCTTGCACATGCTGTTACCATTGCTGTAAGTACATATAAGCAAGTTCCCAGAAGCCTGGATGACTCTGTTTCCTTGGGGTCATGCACAACACCCGGCTCTTACAATCTTTCTACCCCCTCTTCAGCAATGGTCCCTGATCCCTGGGTGGGATGAAATTTAATATGAGTCCTATCTGGGGACACACGCTTTGCAGTCTCTTATTCTCTACACTTTAGTCAATTGTGGCCTTTTGTGTTAGTCACCTTTTGTTGCATGAGGAAGCTTCACTGGTGAGAGTTGAGAGAAGCATTAGTATTCCCTCTACCCCATGTTTCACTATGTTCCATGAACCTTAGGTGTAGAGGTTCTATTGTAGATGTGTCACTTAAGGCTGGACAACTCACAGACATTTATTCTCTAGTGTGACCAGTTGTGGAACTCTGTAATAGTCTCCATCTGCTGCAAGAAACTTCTTTGAGGAATGGTGACAAGTACACTTATCTGTAAATATAAGGATCCAAATTTAGCATACAGAGACAAATTACGTTTGTCTAAGGATGCAACAGATTTTCACTAGGATCTATGACCTCTGCAGTTATGTGTATTTTATTATGTTTACAGAACCACACATGAGTTCTCTCCTCCTTGGCATATACCCAAAGGACTCATTCTACTGTAGAGATACTTGTGCATCCATGTTTTTTTGCTGCTTTTTTCACAGTAGCTAAGAAGTGTAAACAGCCTAAATGTCCCTCAACTGATGAATGGATAATGAAAATATGGTAGGTACATTTACACAATGGTAATGTTCTACTCAGCAGAAAAGAAAGATGATATTTGCAGGTAAATGGATGGGACTAGAAACTGTTATACTAAGTGAAGTAACAGACTCAGAAAAACAAATGATGTATGTTCTCTCCCCATTTGTGGGTCTTAGCACAAAATCCTTATATGTGAGTATATATTCTGATGTAACCACAGGAGTCAAGAAACTAGGCTAATGGAAAGAAGAGCCAAAGAGAGGGGGATAGTAGGATACAGGTGTTACAAAGTATGAATTTGGAGAAATGGGGGTATTTATGTGGCAAGGGAGGAAAGAGGGTTATACAAGGGAACCACGAGGGTAAAGGGGAAGACGGAGCTCAAGAGAGGGGGTATAATAGGAGACAGGTATTATCAAGGGGGAAAGAGGGAAAATGGAGTTACTTTAACTGGGAGGGAGGAAGGAGGTTTAGACAGGGAGAGAGAGGAGAGAGATAAATAAGGCTTAGGTGGTGTAAGAAACCAGAGGGAAATGCATCAGTTCAAAAGTCTCCTGAAAAATACACATACAATATCTGTACACAGTGCCAAACAGAAGAAACCTAACTTTGAGTTGTTGGTCAGGGTAGTCCAAGAGACTCCCAAAATAACACAGGATATTGCCATATTCTTTGATTACCTCCCAGAACGTGAAGGTAAGATCCTATTGCTGAAGGCAGGGGAATATTTGGACATAGTACTTGAAGTATTAGAGCTGGAACTGACCTAGGAGCCTCTTCCCTGAAGATTAGCTTTCATAGTTTTAAGGATGCTATGCAAGCTTCTAAGGGAGAAAATCAATTAATGGTCCAATACCAGCTTTAAAGCCTAATAACCACAACAATGACCAGCACAGCAAACTATATTGATGCAGTAGTGGCACTTTTATCTTGGGGGTTACCTGATTGGTCTATTAGTATTTTTAAAGGCCTATACAGTCTAACTTGCATTCTTCAAATGCTCTTATATGTGGGTCCATCCCCTGGATCTTGATCAACCTACCTGGTGTCACACCATTAAAGAAAACGTATTCTCCCTCTCCTAGCAGCTATCGATTGCCAGTAGTTCCTCAGCTAGGGTTGGGGTTTCTACACTGTTGCCCTATAGAAAACAGTTTCCTTGCAGTCATTACCGCTTCTGGCTCTTATAATCTTTCTGCCAACCTCTTCCACACAATTATCCCTGAACTTTGAGAGGAAAGAGTATGATATAGGTGTCTCATTTAGGGCTGAGTCTGCTACAGTCTCTTATTTTCTGCACATTGACCAGTTTTGAGTGTCTGTGTTTTCATTTACTGTAAGAAAGTTCTCTGGTGAAAGCTGATAGATGCAGTAATCTATGGGCATAACAATAAGGCATTAAAAGCTGATTTAATTCTATGTCTATTTAGTAGAATAATAGTAGCAGATTTTCCCCTGTGGCCTGTGCCCTGTCTAGCCACAGGTTCTTAGTCCTGCTGACAGTGCCAGGTATGGGCTCCATCTTGTGAAAAGGGCCTTAAATCAAATCAGAAGGTGTTTGGATACTCCCATAACATTCATGCCACTACTGCACTTGTGGACATATTTTGCCTGGCCCATTGTTATTGTAGCTCACAAGGTTCACAGCTGAGTAAGGTTGATGACTACCTTTTTCTTCCAGTAGTATTGGTAGCACCTTCCAGCATTATGAAAGTTAACCAGTAGAGATGAAGCTTCAAGGTTAGTTACCAGATTGATCTCTCATGTATGTAGTGTGTTCAGCAATAAGGTCTTATTGTCAAGTTCTGATGGGTAACAAAGAACAATAACAATATCCAGTATTATTTGAAGATCTATGGGACAGTTCTGGGCAACAACTTCAAAAGAGAGTACATTCCTGGCACTGGAATTTTTATTTACTAGTGTGTAATGTCTGGTAGGGGCATCTCCCTCCCACATTAGAGGGTAAGTCCATTTAAACTGAAAAAATATGATTTTTGACTTCACAAATGCTGTGTGTCAGGAACAACTTTGTTTTCAGTAATATCTTGCATTGGCTAAAATGAAGGGTGGGATAGAGAGCTAATGTAAAGGGAACTCAACTTATAGGATTGGATTGGTGTTTCCACAATGAGGAAATGGATAGTAAAAGGTTAAGATGTTTTGCAGGTGATAGTGAAAATAAATCTTTGTTCAACATGAAAATGTCTTTGAAACTTGATGCTGTATGAACTCAGAAAACTAGAATTCAGTTCCATTTAAGTATTATCTCTTTGATTATAACTATCAAAAGATTGAAGCGACAGCTTGCACTGTCAAATACTATTAATACCATAAATTGAAAACACTTGCTAGTTAAGTACCTGTCTTTCAGGTTCCTCTTTCCGTATTGATTTGGAAAACATATCATTCTTTGAGCTAGATTGTACCAAATCTGTGAAGTGTCTAGATCTAAATAGTGCTTCTTCCCGATGGAGGCAAATCAAAAACGGTTTTGTGGTCTTTCAGGAAATAGAAACTCGTTGTGAGTTTCATCCAATGACATATAAAAGAGTAATTCAGTTTTAGGTTTTTGTGTCTTTAGGGGATTACACCTAAAGCACAAGAGCTATAGGTCCTTCATTGGTCAGGCAGGGCAATAGAGTTGCATTAACAAATCAATAACTATAACATTGAGCTTGTTGAATGTGTCACATTCTTTTCTGCCTCTGTATTTTGGGCTTCTTCATTTTACTCTCATTTCTAAAGTGTGGCCCTTCTTCAAATCCACCACCAGAACATTTTTTCAAAGAACAAATTGTTCTCCAACAATCTTCCTCCAAACCCCCCATACCCTCTACTAAAAAGAGTCTGTCTTCCTCCAAATCCCTCTTTTCCCTTGGAAGTCCACATCGAATACATTCTGGTCTCTTTGTATGTCACTGTCATGGTCGAGCATAAAGGCTCTCTTTAGTGTTCCATCTTTTCCCTGTAATCAAGGATGTCCAATCCCACAGTGGTTAGCTTTGGTCACTTAAGAAATTAGAATGAGGAGCTGGAGAGATGGCTCAGTGATTAAGAGCACTGACTACTCTTGCAGAGAACCTGGATTCAATTCCCAGTACCTACATGGCAGCTGACAACTGTCTGTAACTCCAGTTCCAGGAGAATCTGACGTTTTCTGACCTACCTCCACAAGCATTACAGGACAGGGATGCACTTACATACATGCAGGCAATACACTCATACACATAAAAGTAAAAATAATGAATAAAATATCTTTCAGAAAGAAATTAGAATGATATTCTTTGAGACTCATTTCCTTCCAAAAATACTATAGGATCACCTTCTGGCCAAAAGAAGATTTGAGGGGACTGAGACAGTGTCTCATATAGTCCAGCTGGATTTGAACTCACTATGTAGCTGAGGACGACCTTTAATTCATGATCCCTTCTTTCTCCACCTCCCAAGTTCTGAGGTGACAGGTATGCACCACTATTTCCTTGTAGGAAGATGTTCACCCTAAGATAATGGCAAGTATTCTCTCTAAATCAACAAAACATATCAAATATCTATGAAACTAGTTACAGGGGAAGAGTGACAAACTGGCATGGTACAGTTCATGGAGATATTCTGTGAGAGAAGAGAGAATTAATTGCATTGTGTGTGTGTGTGTGTGTGTGTGTGTGTGTGTGAAATGTGAAAATGTGATACTTGAAAATGTTCTTGAGTTATAACCTAGTCCAACTATGTTTTCAAACCATGACCCCTCAAACCCCAAGATTCAGCAGAGTACCTCACATACTATCCATATTCCTTCACTTCCTCTGCTCTTTCAACCACTGGAACTACTTTGAACTTCTGAAAGATTTTTTTAAACAAAATTCCATAGCTTTCACATTTTTCCAAGCCATGGATGTAGTCCAACTCTCTCATGATACAGATAAGGAAACAGCTCAGAAAAGGAAGGGATTTTTTAGGACATGTAACAAATTCAAGGCTGGAATCCTCCGTTTTCTGATCGTAGCAATTCACTTCTCCAGGCCACCTATCAAACAAATACAAAACACTTCTGAAATGGTTGGGTGGATTGCTGTATTAGGAAGAACCACTTGTCTTAGAAGCAGGAAAAAGTTACCTTGGGATAGTCTCAGCTAAGAAGTCAAATAACGTGATTGATACTGTTCAGCCCTGCCCCCATTTTTCTGCTCTCAAATGCAGCAAATTTCATGGGTGAATAAGATTGCCTGGCTAGTGGAATGGTTATAAAACAGAGATAGTACATGCAAAATACCTGGCACCAAGTAGGTATAAATTAATGGTAGGGCTAAATAGTATAGTTATTTCTTTGTAATTTAGAATGTTATCTTTCATCTTCTGATTGGTCTACAAACAAAGAAAATTGAGGTTTATGAGTCTGAATAATAGTGCAAGGTGAGTTACCCTAGTTTTCCACCCGAGTGTCAATTTACTTTTATATGTCAATTTATAGAGTTAAGACAGAGTCTTAACTGTTGGACTATCCTTTTCCACCCCTCTGTGCCAAAACAGAATGCAAAACAGAGGATGGGATATGAGGCTTCTTTTAAGGTCACGTCTGTAAAATACTATTCTTAGCTTTGTCTTTCATAATCTGACATAATTGGAAGAGAAAATTGTCATAAGGAATGTTTATTTTTCTTGAGCAAATTCACATCTTAAGAATTCACAAATTTTCATCCCTTGTAATTAACATACTTGCAGATTTCTACAGAGAGACCTCACCAAAAGGAAATATTTATTGTGGAAAAAATAGCCAGAGAGGTATCACTGATGGCCTTGCCTGGTTTCATGAAGCATTTACATTCTGTTTAGTGTCTGTACCCTTGACTGGGGAATTTTTCAACGCAAAGCTTATGTTTTGGGCTTGAACTTCAAAGCTCTCCTCTCTCACACCTTCCAAAAATGGATTTCCAAAATCTCAGTCCTAAGCAATTATGTCCTGCTGAAAGCATATGGCTTCTTTTGGGTTTACATCTTAGCAATTTCAATTCCAATGTTCCTCTTCCTCTTCCAGTGTGCCTTAGATTTTGAGTTATATTCTCTCTTCTCTCAATACTTTGTTTTAAGCACTGCTTATGAAAGGTTAACCAATTAACCACAGATTGTCCAGCTAGAAAGCAGCAAGAGCAGAATGTAGGCCCTGCGACCCTGGAGTTTGGAGCTTAACCACTATTCCATATTACTCAGAGATTTCTAAAATAAGAATAAATACTTCATGGTTGGTACAATGAAGAAAGTCTTCGTAGAGGACAATACAATGAATTTTGAGGGATGGATGGGACTAGGACAGAAATAAAGTGCTGTAATATAAATGTGCCATACAGATAGAAAAGCACAGGGTAAATGTTGGCAAGGTACTTAGTTTGGCTTTAATATGAGATTGTTTCAATCATAATTATGATTATGTTATAACCTATTTCAGAAGATGATCTTATGCTTAGTTTAGTAACTGAAAGATTCTTCCTTCTTTCATTTCCTTCTTTCTCATTTTTCTTCCTTCTAAAATAGTACATGTATTTCATAAAATAAATATAAAAAGAATGCCATATGAACACTCCTAAAAAGAACTAATTAATATCAGCATCTTAAACTATATGCTCTGAAAGTTTACCCTTGAAAATATGTTCATATAGATAACATTGAGAAAGAATTTTAAGATTCATGCTCCTGCCTATAAGCCCTATACAATCTCTCCCCTTCAATATGTTTTCTGTGAATATAATGGGATATTGTTCGCTTGATTATGCTATTTAAACTGTAAACGTGCTGCAATAGTCATTCCCATGATTATCTTATATTATTTAAGAAATTCTAGCCAGGCACAGTGGCACACACCTTTAATCTCAACGCTAGGGAGGCAGAGGTTGGCAAATCTCTGTGAGATCGAGACCAGCCTTGTCTACCTAGCAAGTTTCAGTCCCGCTGGAACTACAGGGAGACCCTGTCTCAAAAAGACCAAACCAGAGAAAAAGAATTCCTATCTGAAGTTGAAGAAAAAAATTCTCGTTATAAAAGAACCATGTGACTAGGACCCTCCCAAGAGTACCTGCTAGGTAGAACCTGAGGGTGACCCTCCAGCAGGCAATCAGCAAAAATACACTACCACAAAGGACCTAATTTTACCAATGACAAATGATCTTGAGTCACAGCTCAAGTTGGTTCTGTAAGTTTGGCCAGGTGACTATATCAATGATATTTTCTTATATTAGACATTTTCTGACTTTTTGGCAAAGGGACCATTACTGACTGAGAAAAGACTCCCCAGGGCCAGCTAGATCTTAGAGCTAATAAGTAGCATATCCTGGGGCTGGAGAGATGGCTCAGCAGTTAAGAGCACTGGCTGTTCTCACAGAAGACCTGGGTTTGAATCCCAGCACCCACATGGCAGCTGACAACCATCCATAAATCCAGTTCCAGGGGATCTGACACCCTCTTCTGTCCTCCATGGGCACTGCACAACATGGGTTCACTTACATACATGCAGGCAATATACTCATATACATCAAATAAAAAAATTTTAAAAACAACAAATATAAACAAACAAAAACAAATAGCATATCCCGGACCATTCCCTTTCTATGCAAAACAAATAATTCAGGATCCATACTCTAAGCTACTTCTTTCTGTCTCTTACTTGTCAGGAGGCAGTAGTCCTCTGCTCCATTCATCCTAGGGTCAGGTACCAGAAAAGTAGAGATAACCTCATATCCCAATGCCCACTGAACTAGGCTAACTAGGCAATCCAATTCTGTTACCATGCCTTGCTTTTCTCCGTGGAAACCACAGAAAGATTCCTATTCATGGTGTCCCTTCACTCCTGTCTCCTCACTGACCCTAATGCTTCCCTATGTGGTCCTAGTTGGTGGAGCAAATTCCCTTCTCTTGGGAACTGTAAGAAGCTATAGTTTAAATGGCAGTCACCTCATGGTTGGTTGGTTTCAGCATAGTTCATTTTAAAATTAAAAACCTACATTTTAAAGCATTGAGAATCTCTGAGCAGAGGGACTAAAATTTGTTCATGGAAACTGTCTTCATAAAGTTGTGTTGTTTTAGATTGCAAGGGTAATTATCTAAACGTACTGAAATTTGATATGCAGCAATGGTAAACCAGTACACATGTAAAAATTATACTTACGTATCTTACATTTGTTTCTAATATGTTTGTCCATTTAATATAGGATATTCATCTTCATGCCATTGAAAGATTTTGAGTCACTTAAATACATAGAGCTGAACATTGAAACAGCAGTAAAATTGGGGGCTGATAAGAAGCAAAATGTAGAGAAACCATCCTGGAGGCTTTGGTGATGATGAAGATCAGTGACTCTCAATTTGGAAGTCACCAGAAATCGTTTTTGAAATACTGATATTCAGGGCTCACCACAGCTAGAGATTTTTATTTAATTACTATTGGACAGAATGTGGCTCTTCAGTATTTTATTTCCCTGAGTGAATCTACTGCATACCAAAAATTGATAATCGCTGGCAGATAGAATTAATGAATGCCATTTTGTGTGAAGGTGGTTCTATTGAAAGAGAAAAGAGATTGGGTTAAAAAGCCATTGTTAAGAAACCAATAAGTCAGCAGTAAGAAGACTAGGAGCATGCTTCCTGGTCTTTTTTTGTTGATTAGTTTGTTTTTAATTAGGTTTTCATTCATCTAGTTAGGAGAATTTTAATAGAGAACTAAAAACTTGAAGCTAGCTATGCATGCATGGAATGTATTGATATCTCAAGGAATACCACTGGCAAAGGAAAGTATTTGAGGAAAGCCATAAGTTGGGAACCAGTGCTATACCTACTGACTTGCAGTTAGTTGACACAGTGAGTGAAATTAAAGTAACAGACCCAGTACACATAGGCTTTGACACCATGGGAAACAAAGAATCATTCTCATTCCATTGAGTGAAAAGGAATGAGCTGGTTTTACAAAACAGTAGTTGAAGAAGATGACCTGAATATGAAGAAAACTTAGAGGAAAGCTAAAGACTAAGAAGCTTACAGGTTGTTAGTTAGCAAACCATGACAGCAGGGACTCTAGTCAAGAGCAGAAGAGAAGGGGAGAGGAGTGAGACAAATTTTGGTATCCCTGCATAGGCAAATATATGCCATGAGTGGATAAATGATTGCCTGGTGGTGGGTAGTGGGATTGTTGTGAGCTTTAAATGTGTGACTTGTATGATATATGAATTATATCTCAGACAAGCTATTTAAACAGAACAAAAGGTGCACCAGAGGAAAAGATAAAGTGCCTGCAGGCTGTGAAAGCAAAGGATGGGAAAGGTTACAAGCTTTGAGTGTCCTAAGAAAGTGATAAGGAATTTGTTGATAAGAGATCCTTTTGGGCGTTTGGGAATAGGGAAAGTGAGATACCTGACTTCCACTGGATGACACAGGGTATACATCCACTGCAGACTCTCCCTTGCCCAGGTGGGTGGGTGAAGAATGGGTTTTATACAGGAAACATAGTGGAAATAAATTGTTTCTCATCCTCTAAAGGACAAAACTCCCATTGGACAGATGCATGAAATAAGAACTTGCTATCTCAACTGCCAATTAAGAAATCCCAGGATTTTTCCCTTTATAGATCCCAAAGAGAAATTTTCTGGGACTGTATCTGGATATAATTCATATTTGGGGCTGTAGTTCAAGCCTTGGCGTGTGACATGTAAGTTGGTCATTTGTAGCTTGAGCACCAGATAGCTATTCCTCCCTTCCTCAAATGGCTGAGTCTGTCCCAACTCCTTAAGAGTATAAATTATTTACTCTCTATTCGGTTGAGTCCAGTTAATATTATTTCCCCAAATATCCTGCCTGTGCTTTTACATTTACTCATACTTTTCTTGCCAAGGTTTTCTAAATATCCTTTCTGATATTTATTTTATTGGTAGAAGTACAGCCTGACCCAAACTCTGAAGTAAATTGTAAAGGATAGGAACATCTGTAGTCAGCCCAAAGGGATTTTTTTAGTAAAACTGTTCCTCTCCCTTGGGCTAGTTTTCTACCAGAAACAACTGTGTGAGAGCCTGCTTTCCATCACAGGTTTATTGGTTAATGAGGCCTGTGGCTGCTGCGGTTTTCCTGTGTTTAGCTTTTGGAGCTCTCAGAGACAGTTGCTTGGAACAGAGAGCTGACAGAATTATTGCTCAGCAAGCTTGCCGGCCATAGGCCATAACACTCCACCATCAGTGATGGATTTTATGGCTGATTTAATGAGCAGAACATGTATTTGAAGAAACAGAGTGAAGAGCTGCTGGCATTCTGTTCTGCTATCTGAAGAGGTCTGAAAGTTTTCTCATTAAGCCATCCTTTTTCTCTCTTTTTGTTGAAGACATTGTTATCCTTCTTCAAGTACCTAGATGGACCTCCTAGGCAACCGTCACTTCAGCATGAGGTCATTGGGGTGGAACACTGGGATTTAGCTCCTAGTTTTCATGTGACAAAAGGAACTCTAAATGGTTCTTTAGAAAAAGACTAAAATTAAAGGTAAAATTTCACTTTACCTCAGTGTTCCAAGGCCTCCAAGCCTCTTACACTGAGAATAGCCATTTAATTTTTTGTATGAACCTTGAAAATTTCAGAAATTACCCTTACATTACCTATGAGACTTAACATACCGCCTCTTTAAGTAAGTCAGCATGTTGCCATTATATAACGAACCTCCCCATAATTCACTGACTTTAAACATTTATTTTTGCTACAGTAGGTTTGATGAGCATTGGCCAGTCTGGGCTCATTCATGAGCCTGTAATAAGCTAGAAGTCACTTGACCTAGAACAGAGATAGCTCTCTGTTTCTCATTTTCCTCTTCCTCTTCCAAGGACCAGTGGGCTAGCCTCAGCATGTTCTTTAGAACTGAAATGCAAGAGCAAAGAAACACAGAATGCCTCTTAGGCTTAGGCTATAAAAGTCTCACTGTTGACTTCCATAGCATTCTGTTTGTCAAAACAAATTATATGATATAACAAAGAGGCAATAAATGGAAATATACTTCATCTTTTCTGGGGAGGGTACTTAATTAGCACAGAGAAGACCAAAGAATCTGAGTAAAAAGTGCAATCTGGGAGCTGGAGAGATGGCTCAGTCAGTGCTTAACAGCACTAGCTGCTCTTGCACGGGACCAGGATTTGATTCCCAGCACCCACATGACAAGTAACAACCGTCTGCAACTCCAGTTCCAGGGGAATCTTACTCCTTCTTCTAACCCCCATGGGCATTGGACAACACAAGTACACTAACATACATGCAGGCATACACATAAAATAAATATAAATAAATAAATAAGTAATTAAATAAACAGTGCAATCTGCCACAGGTGGGTAGGGGAGACATGACCGTTCCCATTTTACAGATGAAAAATATGATACTCGGAGCTAAATGGTTTACTCCAAAATTTGGAGGGTGCTGAAATCAAAATCCCAACCTTATAACTTAATTCTAGTTGATTTTTGCTATACTGAGTTCTAAGAATCCCTAATACATTTCCATAACTAGTTGAAGACCCCTGGGTCTTTTCAGGGATGACTCCTTGTGGCTTAGTTCTATTTTCTTTCTTTCACATGCCCTTGGGATTTGATCTATTTGCCTTCTTGATAGCCATCACCACCTACTATTCCATTCAAACCTGACTGGGCATGAAGGATAGATGAAATCTACCCCAGTCTCCACTAAAGGGCATAAGTACAAATTCTCCTGTCCCTAAAACAGATATAGCAATGTCTTCATTTTAAATAAAATGGGTTTTGAAAAGAAAATTTGGGGGACTGGAAAGATGTCTCAGTGGTTAAGAGCACTGGCTACTCTTGCAGATGACCTGGGTTCAAATCCCAACACCCACATGGCAGCTAACAACCATCTGTAACTCCAGTTCCAGGGGATCTGA
>NW_008355642.1:3678970-3758611 GCF_000622305.1 Nannospalax galili
TTGACTCCTTGTGGCTTAGTTCTATTTTCTTTCTTTCACATGCCCTTGGGATTTGATCTATTTGCCTTCTTGATAGCCATCACCACCTACTATTCCATTCAAACCTGACTGGGCATGAAGGATAGATGAAATCTACCCCAGTCTCCACTAAAGGGCATAAGTACAAATTCTCCTGTCCCTAAAACAGATATAGCAATGTCTTCATTTTAAATAAAATGGGTTTTGAAAAGAAAATTTGGGGGACTGGAAAGATGTCTCAGTGGTTAAGAGCACTGGCTACTCTTGCAGATGACCTGGGTTCAAATCCCAACACTCACATAGCAGCTAACAACCCTCCATAACTGCATTTCCAGGAGTTCTGATGCCTTTTTATGGCCTCTATGGGCACTGTACTACTCAGGTGCACTTACATACAGGCATAACACTCATACACAGTAAATAAATAAGTTTTGAGGATGGAGAGATGGCTCAGCAGTTAAGAGCACTGGTTGTTCTTGCAGAAGACCCGGGTTTGAATCCCAGCACCCACACAGCAGCTAACAACTGTCTGTAACTCCAGTCCCAAGGGATCTGACAGCCTCTTCTGACCTCCGCAGGCATTGCACGACATGGGTGCACTGACCTACATGCAGGAAATATACACATACACATAAAATAAAAAATAAATGTTTTAAGAAAAGTGTTAAAAGAAAATCCAAACATCACGATAGTTGAACCAAAATCATCCAAAGCTGAAACACCATTGTTTTTGAAGAACAGGTGTATTAAACCACCAGGTACCTATTAGTCTGCTTGTTGATAATTGTGAGCTTCACTTAGATGTTAACAGTTCCAGGCTAATTTGGGCTAGACCTTTCCTGCCTGCCTTGAGAAAGTTCCTCAGTGGCTATCACATCATGAATATGCCCATCCTGCCCTGTCTGCTTGGGTAGAATTTTGGACTACAGATGCTCAATCCTAGCTGAAATAGATTTAAATTGAGTTCTCTGATACTGAGAATTTCCAAGGCACAAGTCTCCATGGCAACTCTGTGCCCTTGTCTTTCAATATACTTGCATTCTAGAGTCTAGCCTATGGCATCCTATAGGTAGACGATAATCATCTGACCTTAAATTTGCCTCCTCTGGGTTTCTACACAGACAAGGTGCTTGGCTCTTGTAAACCATCTATACAGAGTGCCCTGAGACCCTGGGCTCGATTCTTTGGCAATTTTCTTTCCTGATATATTTTGTTCTACAACACAGCTTGCAGCCATTGATTGATATGACTGGCTGGCTCTACCATTCAGTAAGGCTCAGCCTCATCTTTTTTCATTCAAAGGGTTAATGTGGCTCAGCCATAGCAAAATGGCTGAATTCTAATGTTCTATTTCCCTGTATTTGCTTGGAAAACTAGAAAACAGTTTGCTTGCAGTGATTTTTGGAGGCAGAAGGCAAGTAGCCTCTATAATTGTAGACCCAAGAGAGAATGACTGTCCATGAGCCTTCAGAAACAACAGCTAAATCCAAATGGAAAATAAATAAGAATGAAGTTGTAAAAACAAAAAGTTGCTCCTGGAAAAAGAATTGCTGCTGCAGAAACTCAATAAATCCAGACAGTGTCTGCTTTTGGCCTTGATTGTCTTGCTGGCTCATCACTTAGAAGAGAGCTGTACAGAACCATATCAGAGACACTCAAGAAAGCACAAAGTCTGGCTAGAGCCTCTGTCAAGGATACTGTGCCTTCTGCTTTGGAATGTGTCACCATAGGAATATAGAGAGGAAGGAAGGAGACTACTAGGTACTCCTGACTTGCTTGCTTGCTGGTTGGCAGCATACTATAGTAGTAATGAGCTTGGGCTCTAGACTGCCTAAACCTGACTCTCTTTTGGTGAGTACAATCTGGCAAGTTTCCTAGTTAGCTTATCCTTAAAATAGGCATAATACATATGTTTTATGAGGATTAAATAAAATAATGTTCATTAATATTGATAATGCTTTTGACATGCTAAGATCATAGTAAACACTACACAAATATTAGCAATTGTTAATATTAGCCGATATTTGGGAGCACTTTCAAAAAGAATTAAGTAGAATAGTAAATTCAGACTTGTGGTATCTACTGACTGTTATTTTTAGATAAACTTTTAAATACAACAAAAACTTTCCTTACTGACCTGTGCTTAATTAAATTGGTGTATTAAGTTGATGTTTTTCCTTACTGAAATACATTTGCTGGCTAATGCTTGAGATACACCGGAAGCTCATAGTTTAGTTACTTCTAGTGGCCCCTTATGCTTCTGCTTCCACACATCAAGTCAAATACTGACCAAACATTACTTGTGTTATTGCCAAATCCACTATGTAAGTTATCCTTGCTGTTATAATTAGGTAATTGGATACACATTTGTGAAATATGAGTACAAAAAGGAAGCAATTGTCTTCATGAAATCTAAGTTCAATGTAAGATTTGATTTAAAAAAACTGTTCTAAAACCTGCTCAGTTGTAAAAAACAAAATAAAATAAAAACAAAACTGAAAACTGAAATTAAATAGGATGCATTTGGAATATAGTTTGTTCAGGAAAACATCTGTGGAATTCAAGTCAGAGAACCTATGCACAGAGAAAAGATGTTAGCTATACAGCCTATCACCAGATTGTGTGACTAAATGAGCTTGGATGTTTTACATTTTTGCACCACCTTCATCTAGCGCCATTCTTTCTTGTCTGTCTTGAGACCCTGATATGACATCTTCTGACATACCATGTTCTCTCCAATCAGTCTTTAAACTTTAGACACACTTTTCATCTTCCCTAGTATCTTCCCCTGCTTTCTTTACCTAGTTTACTTCCCCTTCAAGTCACAATCTGTATATCACTTTCTATAAAAGTGGCCCCTTCTTAAATTAGGTCCTGGATAACATCCTCTCTTACATCCATAATCCCTTAGCTAGTACTATGTGTTTCTATGTGTTTCTTTGTAACACTGAATTGTAAATTACTTCAACCTTTGTCTTCCTCTATACAAAAGTTTCATATTTATTGAAAAAACAGTTAAGTGGATTTATGAATCAAAGAATGAGTGAAAATTTCGTCTCAATTTCTTAAATGATGTATTGTCCGCCTCCTCCGGTGTAAACCTAGGGAAGGCAGCAGTGTTGTCTGTCTCATTCACTGCTGAAACATCATCAGTACCTGAATCATAGCGTAATACAAATGTAGTAATTAAAAATAACTGTCATCTTTGTTGAATCCAGTCAAAATATACTTTATTGAGTCTTATGCTCATAGATAAAGCAGAAAGCAACGAAGACAGAAGTTTTCTCTGTTTCAGAATTCCCTGGATCTAAAATGCCAGTTTCACTTCATGTCCTCTCCTATGAACTAAATGGTGTCATTTAACATCATTTAGGAAATATATAATGTCATTTTCTTCAAGTTCTTGTACATTATTTTCCCCATAAAATAAACTATACTTCATGAAATAAACAAGCAAGATGTAATTGGTCCTATTATGATTAGTAATTTTTTTGGTCTTTTTGAGACAGGGTCTCCCTGTAGCCCCAGCTGTCCTGGAACTCACTACATAGTCCAGGATGGCCTTCAACTCACAGAGATCTGCCTGCCCCTGCCTCTGGAGTGCTGAGATTAATGACATGTGCCACCACACCCAGTCAATTAGTAGTTCTGCATCAAAAGAATCTAATCAAAACCAGGCTCAGGTTTGGGAATCAGTCATTTTAGCACAATTTTGGTGATGCAGAATGCCATCTAGGAATCGACATCTTGATAAGTTCCTTTGGGTTACTGGGACGATTGTCTAGGAATCATCCTTTGAGGAAGGCTAATGTAGACTTAAATGAAATGTCAATGCAAAACAGTGACCTGCTCAAATAATACTAGCAACCACCCATTCTTACTATTAGCCAGGCACTCTAAGAGGCTTTACAAAAAGCTGCTGTTCTCTGCTGTAATCTTTTGTACTCAGATATAAAGAAGGCATTATTAGGGCTGGAGAGATGGCTCAGTGGTTAAGAGCACTGACTGCTCTTGCAGAGAACCCGGGTTCAATTCCCAGCACCCACATGGCAGCTACATACTGTCCTTAACTCCAGTTCCAGGGGAATCCGAAGCCCTCTTCTGACCTCCAGGGCATTGCACGACACGGGCGCACTCACATACATGCAGGCAATACACTCATACACATAAAATAAAAATAATAAATAAAATATTTTTTAAAAGAAGGCATTATTAGAATCTCTTATTTAAGAGGTGAGAAAACTGAAGGTAAGAGGGGTTAGGTTATTTACCCAAAGTCACACAACAAATAGTAGAGATGCTCAACATATTCTGTCTCCAAAGACCATGCTCCTTTGCTTTCTTTTAGGCTGCCTGGTTCCCAGAGATTTCCTCATTTGTAGATTTCTGGATCCTTGACATGCTAATTAATGCCCACTTACCTCTCCAGTCTTTTCAGTTGCGAGCCTGAGCCTTTAAGGGCTGCACCAGCTCTCCAGCCCACCATTCCAGTGTTAAAACTATGACCTGTGCCTTTAAAGGTGCTTTATTGCAGCTTACCAAGGTTGGGGGGCGGGTCCTATCTTCCTGCAGTTCTTTGTTCTGCACTTGTTGAAACCAAAGTTCCTAAGGAAAGAAAGAAGCCCTTTTTAAGAAGAAAAAAAAGTATGATCTCTCTGCTCTCCTCACATTCTGCATTAATTATCAGCAGCGGAAGCAACTGCTGAAACTTTGGGCTTACTTGACTTGCTCCTCCAAAGCAGGAAGCTGCACAGTAAGAGACAAGTTCAATTCTGAAGGTCAAGTGCTCCTCTGTAAACCATTGCCAGAGGCAAAGATTCAGTGCACTACACGTGAATACGGTGTGATAAAGCAATCTTTGGTAGCTGAAATGATTATGGAGAGCTGATGGGGATATACAAACAAGGTCCCATCCAGGATTTGGGCTAACCACTGAGTGAGCTCTCTTCATGCTTATTCTTTTCTGTACACTTGATGTTAGGATTTCCCTTAACCTGATATGAAAAAAAATGGAAGCATAAGGATTTCTACTTGTAGCAGAACCTGAGATGGAAACTACTGCACCTGCTGGGTGTGGAGGCATAGGCCTGTAATCTCAGCAGATTGGGGGCTGAGGTAGGAGGATGAGGAGTTGAAGGCCAGCCTGGGATACATAACAAGTTACAGGATAGACAATCTCAAAACAAACAATAACAGTTCACTGAGTAGAAGTGGTTAGATGAAGGCTCTCCCTCTTGTACCCACCTCTGACTTCGACCTTTTGCTTCAGAGTAATATCCTGGCTGACAAGGATGATGCTTTGAAATAAAAGCCAGGAAAGGCTTTCTAGAGGTCATTAGATTTCTGCCAGACAGGATCTAAGATGAAAATAACAAATAGTTGTTGCCTGCCCATGCCATGCATGGCCATGGCTGGCTGGGACTACATAGTGGGAAGACATATGAGGCCAAAATCTGTAGGAAAGGGTGCCAGAATTGACTAGTGATACCTGCCATGAACATGAAGGCTGGCTCTATTCTTGCTCCAAGCCAGTGCTAAGTCTGATAGCATACACAATTACAGGGATCATTTTTTTAAAATATGAATATCTGGAGTCTGTCTCAGATAAATTAGGTTCTCTTGAGGTAAGATTCAAGTATTATAGCAACCACGGGTGCCACTGCTCTGCACCACTGAAGACATACAGATGATTGAATTCAGTAGTTCCTGAAGGTGTTTTCTCCTACCAGGACCTGTCAGGCTGGCTGCATTAGAATAATCTGGGGAGCTCTTAAAATCATGGATTATTGGGAAGAACATCTGAAAATTGTAATTTGGGACTATAGGGGGAAAGCTAAAGAATCTGCATTTTTAAAAGTCAGACTCAGGCATGTTTTGCATGTCTTCTCTTATCTATGGGATCTGGATTGTGTGTGTGTGTGTGTGTGTGTGTGTGTGTGTGTGTGTGTGTCTGTGTGTGTGTGTGTGTGTGTGTGTGTGTGATGAAAACAGAAATGTATTTGGAAGAGGAAGAGAACCAGTAAGAAGGAGAAAGGAGGAAGACCAGAGAAGGGTAATGGGTGCATAAATATGAACAAAGTATATGATATTCCATAGTAAGAAACATTACTTTATACAATGAATATACACTAATTCATTTTTAAATTTACTGATTTATATTATGTGTATGAGTATTATGCCTGCATGTGTGTAAGTGCACCCGTGTTGTGCGGTGTTCGTGGAGGACAAGTGACGGCATCATATCCCCTGGAACTGGAATTACAGGCGATTGTTAGACAACATGTGGGTGCTTGGATTCAAACCCAGGTCTTCTGCAAGAACAGTCAGTGCTTTTAACCACTTAGCCATCTCTCCAGTCCCCTAATTAAATTTTTAAGCTCACAGCAATATGCTGTTAGAATTACCTCTAGCAAGTGTGATAGCCTATGTTCAATCCTCAGGATCAAAAGGGAAAATAAGGAGGGGCAATAGAGATGAGAGTAATTAAAAAGTGTTTGTCCTGTAAGCATAAGGACTAGAGTTAGATCACTAGAACCAAGTAAATGCCAGGTGGGTGTGACATCAGAGATGGGAGACCAGCCATATCAGTGAGCTCTGGGTTTGACTGTGAGACCCTGCCTCAATGAGTTAAGGTGAAAGACTGATAGAGGATGATTCCTGACATCAACTTTGGGCCTCCACGAATGAATGCATACATGTACATGCACACCCACATGCAGACGTGCACATACACACACACACACACACACACACACACACCACACAAAAAAATGAAAAGAGGAAAAAATGGAATTAATGTCTTTGATTGCTTGTGACATTTCAGATGAATGAATGAAAACTTGGAGCTGATCCTTATGCACTGAGGCAATGGATTTCAATCCTGATTGCATATAACAATCTCCTGGGGGAAAAATAATTTTAAAAAAGCACCAGTAGGGCTGGAGAGATTATTCAATATTTAAGAGCATTTATTGCTCTTTTAGAGAACTGGGGTTCTGTTCTCAGCACATACATGATGGCTAACAACCATCCAAAATTCCAGTTCCAGGTGATCTAACTCCCTCTTCTGGCCTCCACAGGCATTGCACAGCATGGATGCACTTACATACATGCAGACAAAATACTGATATACATAAAATTTAATTAACTAATTTTCTTTAAAAAATTGCATCAATGCCTAGGTTCAATGCCAGACCAATTAAATCAGAATCTCCAGAGGGGGGTTTGGCTGATTCTAATACACTATTAAAACTAAGAATCACTGTTCTGTGAAGTAAGACATGAGAATCTCATTAGAGATCCTCATTGTGAGGGCTTCATTTATTTTTCTATGGGTTTCATTTCCGATTTGTCCAGCCACTTTGGCTTTATACTAGTTAGTAGAATAGCTTCTGTTTCTCAAACCTGGTTTAACACCAGACCCCTTCATTAGATATAGTTTGGGGCAGGAGTTGTAGATATTCCTGGACTTAGTAAATATTTTCTAAAGCCATTTATTCATTTGTGGGACAGTTGGGGGTGATGATTGTTGGGGATTGAACCCAGGGCCTTGCGCATACAAAGGACTTGTTCTATCATTGAGCTTACCCATAGCCCTTCATCCATTTATTAAAGCACATAGTTACTGAATGTATCAGAAACCTTGCTAAATGTAGAGTCTAATATTTTATATTTGTGTAAAGAAGGGTTTAATTTTTCTGGTAATTGAAGGAAATGTAGAACAACTGATGCTCTTATGAGACAGGGACTTCCTAAAGAGACAAGCAGAGGCCTGCAAAGCCAATCAACTATGAATTAGACATCTTAACCACCAATCCATGATTGGCTTTGCTATTCTTTTCTGAAGCAAATGGAAGAGATATGATTCTTTCCTTTAGACCTTTAGATGTACTGTTTATCTGCCACGAAGAAGTTGTATAAGGCAGCCTTATGGGAATGGCCACAGACATTGACTCAGGAGGATTCACCTTCTTCACATATTTTTGTCATTGTTCTTGTTTGATTTTGTTATTTTGTTTTTGTTTTCTCTCTTCTTTTTGAGCTCAGGTTGGCCTCAAACTTTCAGTATTCTTTCTGCCTGAGCCACCCAAGTACTGAGATTATAGGTGTGAACTACTTATGCCCAGCTCTCCAAAGACATTTGTGAAAGTTACATTCATTTCTGAAATTATGCTTGAATTTCCACTATTAGTGATAAATACATCTGAATTAAGCATCCTCTCTTTACATGTTCATTTTAAATATAAACAGAAAGAATACACTAACTCCCTAGTACCTCCAAGTACTCTTAGAAAGGAAGAGCTATGACTATCTTGGTAGAGGAATAACTGGCAAAGGTAGCTTGAGGTTGACAAAGGAAGAACCTGGTGTATTAGAAGGCACTAGGCTCCATTCCCAGAACTGAAGGGGGAAAAGAGTCCCTAAAGTAGAGGGGATTAATCCATTTTGTTACTACGAGCTGGACTTCTTTGCTCAAGTACCTGTTTTGAATCATATAGTTGAAGGTTCTATTCTGAGCAGGAATATGAGAGCAGTGACATAGTACATAGGCTCATGGGATATAGTCCAAGGTTTTATCTCAACACCTAGTTCCTGATGATGCAGGAAATTACAGACAACAAGGCTATACTGTACTATGGGCTGGAGAGATAACTCAGCAGTTGAGAGTATTGGCTGCTCTTGAAGAGGACCTGGGTTTGATTCCCAGCACCCACATAGTGGCTAACAACCATCCATAACTCCAGTTAGAGAAGATCTGATGCCTTCTTCTGGCCTCCCCAGGCACTGCATGACACAGGTATGTCTACCTATATGCAGACAATACACTCATACACATAAAAAAATTATATTTATATATACATTCACTGCCCTAAAAAGGTCATAGAGGTTTTAGATCGAGCCTTGGACCCACTCAAATGAGACACTGCTGCCAGACCTCTAGGAGACAGCCTAATTGACCTTAATAAACATGATCATTTCCTTTACAATACCGGCCAAACGCCTCACTGATGCAATACCATCAGTGTACACGAAGAATACAGAGAGCATTGTGTTTTTGCCAAGAGTTGACTACCCAGTGAGTAATGTGTTCCTATACATTTATATTTACAATGGAGTACCATGGGAGATGTTTATCATTTAAAATGTTTAGTATTAACACATCAGGGGATTAATCCATTTTAATTGCAAATGCCAAGGAAAAGCCTGCTTCTTTGAGGCCCAGATGTATAACTTTAGTTAAATATTTATAGGTCAGCTAGACTGTTTACTCTTAATTCTGGAACTAGGTATTTACTTTGATAATTGCATACTCCCTCCCCATCGCTGGCCCTATCCAACATCCTCCTTGGGCTTTTTTTTTTTTCCTCTGTAAAATACTGGAGTGTTCCGACAGAGATGATAGGAACATCTGGTCACTGGTGTAGAGCTAGTGATACTGGTGAAAGATGGCCACAGGTTAATAAAGCAACCAGGAAAATATCTTAGACATATTACGAAGATCATGGAATAAGTACAAAATCTGCTTCAAAGGCTTCAAAATAAAAATATCTGTATTCTAATCTGCTACAAATTAGCTATATGACCTTCTCTAGACCTCAGTTTCCTCTTCTATAAAATGGAGAATCCTTTGATTTTTGATTGTTGATTTTTTTATTTATTTTTGTATTTTTGAGACAAGGTCTCCCTGTAGCCCCAGCTGGCCTAGAAATCACTATGGAGGCCAGATTGACCCTTATCTCACAGAGATTTGCCTGCCTCTACCTCCCAAGTGCTGGAATTAAAGGTGTGTGCCACCATGACAGGCAAATTTGAATCTTTAAGACTTTTTCTAGTTATGAATCATCATGGCAGGTTATGAACCCTTAAGCCATTTTGGAATCTCTATCTCCACACCAGTTATAATACCTAACGTTGCTAGAATATTATCCTCCAATAGAGCTTTCTGCATGGAAGCAGAACTTCTACCTCAGTGATGTTACCCACAGGAGTCTCTAGCCATGTGTAATTATTGAGCACTTGAGATTGTGCCTAATGTGGCCCAAGATCTGGTTTCTTTTCAAACTATTTTGCTATGGCTGCTTATAACTAACAACTCCATAAACAGCAACACAATGCTAAATGGTTAGTAATGCTGTTTGCTAGCTCTTGGAAAATGGCCATTATATCTGTTAATGATGGCTTCTAACTTGGGGGAGACTGAAGAATTGTTTGGTAAATACTACTCAGTATGAACACACTCTCCAATGTGGAAGGTGGGGTATAATAAAATATTCTAGATTCATTGAATTTTTTATTAAAGCACACAGTACCCAAGTTTTTATTAGTGCCACTGAACTAATAATATTCTTTCTTTTCTGTCTGAAATGTTAATATGCTTTTAACCATATTATGTTATATGAATAAAACAGTATCACTGTAGGGTACTTTAATACATATACAGCAGATTACACAAGATCAATTTCTATCATTCCACATTAATTAAACATTCTTCCTACAAAATATTTGTTTACTTAATTTGCAAATTTTTTCCTTGTCATTTGATTGTTTGTCAATCTAGATCCCATAGTATTGGCTGCATAAAGTTATTAACCTCTCTGAATAAAAAAGTGACAAGTCCTTACTCTATAACTCATTGAGCTGAAAATCTCTTCCCTGACTCACCTTTTCCACTTCCAAATGATAATGTTCATTGTAGTATAGAAAGTTATTGTTACTAATAGGGCTAGCATAATTAACTGACAAACATTTCCTATTTACCACAGAGTTTCCATCATAGACGTTAAAGAACTTGTAGCACTCATGGCTGGAGAGATGGTGGTTAAGACCACTGACTGCTCTTGCAGAAGACCCGAGTTCGATTCCCAGCACCCACATGGCAGCTATGAACAGTCCTTAACTCCAGTTCCAGGGGAATCCGAAGCCCTCTGCTGACCTCTGTAGCATTGCACGACACAGGCGCACTCACATACATGCAGGCAATACACTCACACACATAAAATAAAAATAATAAATAAAATGTTTTTAAAAAACATACTAAACTCCAGTTCTATAAATTGGTCAGAATAGGAACTTCTAACTAATATGATGATCCAGTGACTCAAGCAGTAGTTTATGTCTCTCAGGATAAATTCATCACATGAAGACTATTTCCCTCCCATTCCTCTGTCATTCTTCCCTGCTGAGTTTGGACAAAATCTTAGAATTCTTCTCAACTCAGTGTTCCAATGAACCAGGTTTAAGCAAATAAGGTATTTCAATGACAATATTTAAGATGAAACTTATTTCCCTCTCTAATATGCCATGTGGATATGATCAATATGTAAAAACAAAGCCACAATAAAATCATATGGCTGTAGAGCTGAAAGAGACCTTAGAGAACATCCATCCAAATTCCCTTATTTTATAAATGAGAATGCAGACAGCTAAAGAAGGGAGGGAAATCATGATTGCCCCCTCAGTGGGCGAAAGAAATGGGACTAGCTTTATAACTCAGATGGGTCCAGCAAGATACTGTTTCTAGTCCAGCTACAGTAATTTCACTTTGGATCGTTGGTCAGTGATGATCTTTATTCTTGGTTGAGGCCCACTGCCCACATTTTTGAGACTGGAAAGCCCTGGCTGTTAAACTGGATCAAACTGTTGATCCTGGCATGGTAAAATCCAATGACATTATTTGATGTATTTCTCATGAGGTGCACTTTTATGTTACGTAGACGTGTGTACAGAATCACCTGATTAGGGGGAAGAAATAGCATCCATCCCATTCACTGTCGCAACCCATTCTAGCTTAGCAAGATTTTTCTGTGAGTGTAGACCTGGTAAACATAGTTCTTACTTTTATCCTTAAAAAAATCCCTTGATGTTTGCTTTTGTTAATGTACTGTTCTTCACTTAGTAATTTTCTCTTGTACTTATGTGCCTAAACTAGTACTAGTACAAGATTGTGTTTATCGTGTGTGATAACACTGATAGCATTATCAGACTATATCTAAGATTTTAGTTTTCATAGTTTCAATAGAGCGAAGAAAAGCCTATTTCAGTATTTTCTTGCAGCTACAAAAACCTAGGAGTCTTTGTTATTAGTTCTTTAGATTGTCTTTATGACCTAAAATTTAGTTTCAAAGTGATTCTTTAGAATTTCAATGTTAAATGATTTGTAAAGTGAGAAGTACCATTATTATTTATTAAATGGTATAATTATTACAAATGAACCATCGGGAGAAGGGTACATTTGTGGTTAATGTCATTATCATTTTACTGCCAGCTACATCTGTTTCTGAGCAAACAGTCAGTGCTTCTGTTTAGAAAATGTGTTTACATCCTAAAGTTTCTCCTGCTGTTGAACATTCTTACCAAGTTGCATTAGAGAAGCTTGCTGACTTTTTTTTCTTTTCACTCTGTTGTGTCTTTATATTTTATTTAAGTAAACCAAATCTCAATGTGCTTGAAGCAGCTCACCTCTACTGAAGGCATCAGTAAATAGCCTGATCCCCAGTTTCCATTGGAAGACACACATATACCTGCAGTTTCCTTTACAAGACTACCTTGTGGGCTAAAGAGATGGCTCAGCAGTTAAGAGCACTGGCTGCTCTTGCAGAGGACCAGGGTTTGATTCCCAGCACCCACATCTGTTACGGCAGATAACAACCATCTCTAACTCCAGTTCCAAGGGATCCAACACCCTCTTCTGATGTCTGTGGCCTTACATGACAAGGGTGCACTTACATACATGCAAGCAATACACTCATACAAATAAAAATAAAAATAATAAGTAATTTTTAAACAAGACTGCCTTGTCTCCCTCTATACCTTGGGGTCTGAAAGAAATAGGCCAAGCACATAGGGCTCCTAACAGAAAAGAGGGTATGAATGTACTCTCTACCAAACAAGAATAAGAAAAAAGGTAAAGTGGAAAATGTTTGGGACTTTTTCTCAGCAACTGTCCTCTCAGCAACTCAGGGACAGCCCACAGCTCACTTGAGCTGCGAGTCTTCTTTGAAGATTATCTCCTCAATGATATTGGCTTCTGTTCAATCTTACATCTCCCAAGTCTACCTTGACTTGGGAAAGAGGTCCTTCCCAGAATATAGGTATTGTAAGTATGTACTCTTAGGAAGTTTAATTGTCAACATCATCCTCTGGAAGTAGACTAATCATTATTCCTTCTCATTTTGCTGCTGACGCCACCCTCATATTCATGGAATCAGATACTTTATAATCCATCAAGACTTAAGTATCTCACTGCCCACACCAGGATTCACCCATTTCATTCAGATCATTGACCCTCTCCCTTTTCACTAATGGAGCTTTGTCTATTATTAGTTTCCTGCAAAGTCTACATACAAAACAAAACAGTACAAATGTGAGCCTTACAAATGTTAATTTCTTAAATATCTGATATTTATCTCTAAATTACTGAAGGAATCTAAATAAAACAGATTCTTCTTATAAAGATTCAAGGTTATTAAGCCTGTCAGAATCTCTACCCCATCCCTTTTTATTTTCTTAATTTTTAACCTCAAATCATCCAACCCTGAAACATACCCAGCATCCACATTTTCACCCATATAGCAAATCATAATTTGAGAAGAACACTTCATTAGTTTGGACCTTCTGTAATCAGGACTCCTAGACATTTTATATATATACAAGAAATTTACATCAAGTTGCTAATGAGAGGAAAAAGGGAGTCAGGGGAGATAGGACTTATCAAACCTCAGGGTAGGGGCTAGAGAGATGGCTCAGCGGTTAAGAGCACTGACTGTTCTTGAAGAGAACTGGGTTTGATTCCCAGCACCCACAAGGCAGCTAACTACTATCAGTAACTCCAATTCTAGGAGATTCACTGCCTTCTTCTGACCTTCGCAGGCATTGCACAACATGGGTGCACTTACATACATGCAGACAATACACAAATACACATAAAGTAAAAATATTAAATAAAATATTTTAAAGCCTTAGTGTAGCTCTAATCCCTTATTAAGGAGAAAAGGAAAGAGGATTGGTTGGATAAGCAGTCTCAGATTTAGATTTCAGTACCTGTTTCAGAAGTTTTCAGTAAGTCCATAGGCAATTCTCAAGCTAGAGTCACCAGCAAAGGCATCCCCTGCATCACTATTAGTATTCTTGCCACAAATAATCATTGTTTGAGGACTGCTTGATGGAAACATGGCCTTAGCTAAACTGTGGTGATGGATTCACAGGGTCAACAGCTAGGGAAGTCTATCAATTATGCTCCTGAAAATGGAGGATCAGAGTGATCCATTTTTGTGACTTCTAGAAAACTCTACTGGTCACTAGGCTGCACTCATTGGAAAATCTTCCTCTCCAGCTGCTACTTTAACCTTAGCATTAGAAGTAAACATTCTTTAATCCATATCCATGCTGAGACCCATAGAACAGTTGGATTGAATCAGTCATCTGTTTCCTCAGAACATGGTCAGTTTCCCTCTATCATGACTGAAAACTGTTAATCAAGTGTTTGCATATGGAAAAAAATCCAAACATCAGCTCCTTCTTCCCCAGGTTCTTCTCTGTGTTTTACGGTTCTGTGCAAGACACCCTTCCTCATTACCCTTTGTAACCCTGATGCAACCCTGCTTTCTTCTACTTGTTTTTCTCAGTTCCTATAAGCTTCTATAACCTTTCCACTGTGGAGCTATATAAGCTTCACCAATTCTGCATAAATCTTCATTCTACCTCAGTCTGCCATTCAAATCCCTTCCCTTTCAAGCCACGCTTGTTGCCATTGGTTCAGTATAGTGTAGTACACAATCAGCTCGAAACGGAAGCCTCAGTTAGAACCACATGCTGAGTGTGAGTTTGTTCAGAGGTAAACCATTTGACTTTACTTCCAGAGTTTCTGCCTCAATCATAGGTCTATGGCAGAGACCTGGAAACTCTACATTGTTAACCAGCTCCCAAGTAATCCAGCAGCCACGCTCTAGTGAAGTAGTTCAAACTGTGATTTCTGGATCTTATCTGCCCAAGTTCAAATCCTGTCTCTGACCCTCAAGATATGTGATCTTAGACAAGTTTCTAATCCTTCTATATCTCAGTTTAATCATCTCAGAATGCTCATAATAATTGTGCCTACTTCCTAAGATGTCATGAGCATCTTACACTCAGGCATATGACTGGCACGTAATAAATTCTGCAAAGTGTTATTACTTCAGTTATCTAGACATATAGCCAGTGACAATCACTTTGCCCATCCTTCATAAATCCTGGTCAAAATTTTTGTAAGCTTTCATTCTTGCTATACATAGCACTTATTATTTTCCTAAATACATTTCTTCTGATTGTTCCTATATTTCACCTAAATAAAATTTATTTTAAAATAGACCAGGGGAAAAACAAACATTGTTTTATTAATATAAAATAGAATGAATATCAATCAACTAGAATAACGTGCATTATCAATGTACCTCAAGCCACCAGTGGTTTGGCTGCCTCTCTTTAGAAACTCACTGATTTCACAGTCTTCCTTTTTCAAATAAAGAAGCTGAGATTCAGAGCAAAGGAGAGACTTATTGATGATGACAGAAAGTTGATGGAAGAGCTGAGACCAAATCTCCTATCTCACTGACCAGTATAATCATCGAGGCACACCTCACTACTCCCTCCTCCCACCTTCCAATACTGGAGATAATTAACTTTCTAACAAGCTTTTGTCATTTAACCTATCTTTAAAGATTTTTGAAGGTCTGTATACTTATAAGATTTTTGGCCAGGGTTGATCATTTTCATAAGAGCTCAGGGATGAAAGACAGGCTGAATGTGCTGGCTGCCAAGTAATTAAGTGGAAGTGTGAAAAATGAACACGGGCAAGCGGAGAGTCAGGGTTTGTTAACAGGGTGAGGTTGTCACAGCCAGTGGCAAAAGAGAACTGAAAACCAGATTCAGAGTACACACAGAACTTGGATATGAGCAAAATTAGGGGAAAGAGGGGAAAAAAAAGAAAACACGGAGGAGAAAAGAGCTTTTGAATACTGTGTTATATCTAATGGCCCTTGTGCTGGCAAGGCCAAAGTGTGCTTTTCTACATAGTCTCTTAACTGATCCTTGCCCTTTCCCTCTCTTCTTCCCTTCATCTCTCCCTGCATTCTGGTTTGCTTTTTAGAGTTATTAAAGTGTGGAGCACTAACAACTAAGAGACCCTTCTAGATAATGTAGACCCTTTCCTTGGTCCAATTCAAACAGCAGGTCATCAGAGCAGAGTTTTGTGACCAACTCTCTTCAGGAAGTAGACGCCCTCCATTCAGGGGTGACCTTCTATTTTTCATTTTCCTACTGGGACTCAGTGGCTTACACTATCAGCAAATCTAACACTGGGGGATCTTTATAAGTATGCACTCAAGAGTAGAGCCTCCTTATAGCTTACAGTTCTTAGAAGGCTTCCTTGGCATATCTAGAGAAGAGTTTGTACAAAACTTGGTCAGGGATTTTTTTCCCTCCCTAAGACACCATTTTCCATTGTTGCTTTTTTTTTTCAACCACTAAAGTTAAGAACTTAAGACTTGCCCAGATAAAACAAAGTACCTCACTGTTGATTTCTCCAAGCTTAACTTTCCCCTTTCCTACCTATTCCTTTCCCTCCACTCCAGCCCCACCATCCTGGCATATACCTGTTTCTGAACCCTTTTCCTTTCTGTTCAATTCTCCAAGATAAGGAAAACTCCTTGGGGTACACATATTTGTAGTGCCTACTGGTGTTACCATATCTGTTGCTACAGGGCTTAGAGAAGTATGTGAACTGTATAACATATAGTCTAGCCTAAAATTTTCTTCCTTACACAAGGACTCATTTTTCTTCTTGTATATTAGCAAGTCAATTTGTCAAGATATCTGTAACTGTAAGTGTATTAGTTTACAGCAAACTACAAGAGTTTCCTGATGCCTATGACAATTATCTGTGATTGCTTGTGTTGAACCACTATTTAGCTACCTTAGACAAGAGTGAAAACAATTTCCCCTAAGTTGAGTGTGAGAGTAAGATTACAAGCATCCCACTCAAATGCTCAGTACAGTCTTGATAGCCCAGAAGTGTCGTAACCTGGGTTGTTTGCTGCATTTTTCTTTTAGGGAGACACATATATGATGAGGAAAATGATCTGAAAAGAAGCATAGTGCTAGGAGAAAATCAAACAACCCATAGATATGGAAAGTGACCTGCTGGAAAATATCTCAGAGACCCAGCTAGTCTTCAAAATCCAAGAAAGATTTCCTGTTACCTCAGCTTAACTGTGTTATGTGGCAGGAAGTTTACCTCTAAGAATTTGGAATATTTTCTTTAATAAATGTTTTCCCCTTAGGTATTAATGAATCAAACAATTCTGTAAACTTCCACATTCTTCAAGAGTCCTCACTAGATTTGTTATAATCTCAAATAAATTCCTTGATCAACTAATGGGCTCTCTGAAAGATGGGGCCCATAGGAACCCACAAGTCCTAGAATAAAACTTCTGATGACTGCGAAGGTCTTGTGGATCTGTTCTAGGCTGGCCTGAACTCTACTGGGATTGATGCATCATCATCAGTTCTTCCTGGGCTTTTACATGAAAATTACTGAGTGCTCTTAGCCTCTGTGATGGGGATACAGGTTTCTCATTTCAACAAACAGTTCTTGAACATCTGTCTGAGTTCTAGTGGCACAAACATATCTCAGGCATAGACAGTCCTTCCCCTAGAGTAGTTAACTACTGGGTGACAGAAGAAGACCAGGATATTAATCATCCCAATTCAGAGATGTAAATGTTATTATAAAGGTATAAACCCAGTACAATATGTGGATGCCTAGCACTGCCGTCCCCCAAATAACAGTGTTATGTGTGCTTTGTTGATATAACAGTGAAAATAGATAAAGGATAATTATTTCCTTTGTTGATGAGTACTTTGTTGTAATGGGATCAGATTAGATTTCTCTAAACTAGAAAAAAGGGAAAAACATGATAAGTATTAATGAACATTTTAGGATATACAGTGACCAAAAAACACCTTGTTGCAAAAGACTGGGAGCATAAAATTTACACTTGGACTTTCATTTCCTTTGTAATATTTATTGCTTTTGTCTCTCTTATGCTATAATATAAGCTACATGACAGCAGAGAACTTTATCAGTTTCATTCACCACTGTATCTACAGAGCCTAGATCCAATGAATGTGGAATAAATACTTGTCAAGCAGAAGAATGAATTAAATACAAACAAGTAAAATTATGGTAACACCGGGAAAGAAAAATTAACCTGTATGATTAGAGACCATAGAAAGGGATTCTGATATGGTTTAGGGTAGCAGGATAGTTCTCCCTGCAGAAGACACATTGGAACAGAGACATTCACATGAGGAGTTAACCAAGACAGGATTTACTGCTCTGCAGGGATCAAACTGGTCATTTGTGGCATGTAAAAGCCTCTGTATATCTGAGGATATCTGGTTTTGAAGTGACTCACATTTGTAGGGTGGCTATCTAGCTGGTATGTTACAGAACCAGTTCAGAGTGCCTTTTCTTCTTCAGAAGATATTCTCAGTCTCTCAGCTGTGCCCAAATCTTTGGGTTTAAAGTCAAGGAAGAAAAGTTCAGACCCAAGATTCCTTCTATGCTGTCAGTCTCCCATGTAAGTTTCTGGTTGGGCCTCACTCTTGTGCATTAGGCTCCTTGAAATTTCCTTTCTGGGGCCGGGTGTGGTGGCGCACGACTTTAATCCCAGCACTCGGGAGGCAGAGGTAGATGGATCTCTCTGTGAGTTCAAGGCCAGCCTGGTCTACATAGTGAGTTCCAGGACAGCTGGGGCTACAAGGAGACCCTGTCTCAAAAAGACCCACCCAAAAACGAAAAAGAATAAACTATGGGGCTGGAGAGATGGGTCAGTGGTGAAGAACACTGGTTGTTCTTGCAGAAGACCCAGGTTCGAATCCCAGCACCTACATGGCAGCTAACAACTATCCCTAACTCCAGTCCCAGGAGATCTGACAGCCTCTTCTGACCTCCGCAAGCATTGCACAACATGGGTGCACTTACCTATATGCAGGCAATACACACATACACATAAAATAAAAATATATTTTTTTTTAAGTTTAAAAAAAGAAATTCCCTTTCTGGTCGAAGCTTCGCTCAAGAGGTCCTTCTTTCTTGCCTTGCCTAGCAAGAGATGGTTCCACCATCTAGAGTCAGAAAAACAGCCTGTTATCCACTGAACAGCATAGCCTGGGTCCTGGACAATGAGAATCAGGCAAAGGCCAATTCTTCTCTACTGTTTGCTGAGTATCACACCCCAGAGTGTGGGACTGTGCAGCCAGGGCTGCTTTGCTCTGCCTCTCATCAAGGCAGAATGAACAGGTCAAATCTCCAGACCTCAGAGGTTGCTACACAAAGGGCTGGGCTTAATCTCTGGCCAAGTGTATAATTCATTTATCTACATGGTCATGAATTCTGAGCTCTCAAGGCAGGAAGTGTGGACACTGTGACTGGTTCTACAGGTCCAGAGAGTCACTTAAGCCCTCATTGTGCTACAGAGGGAAGGATTTTCTAGACAAAGGCCAGTGTTCTCCAGACAGTGAGCAGACTAGAAAAGGAGTCTATGCACACAAAGGAATGGCGCTGTAGGGAAAGGGTGACAGCCTTGTCATGAGTGCCCGTGAACTTCTTTAGATCATGTGAGTAATGACAAGGGGGCTGGAATTAATTATTTCGTAAACTGTAGCCAAGAGGAATTGTCATGGGTAAAGAGCTCATCTCACGATGTTTGTTCAAGGTGCACTCACTACTGGATAGCTAAGGAGCGTTTTTAAACACTACAAGTCACTTTTCCCCACTGGGCCCCTGTTCAGGGAATTGTCGATGGAGGCAGGGGGCTCTTTGTTATTAGCAGTTAGAGCACTTTTGCCACTACCAAAAAGACTAAAACGCAGTGCACTACAGAGGGCAGATACTTGAAAGCTAATTGGAAATTTTTGGAAATTTACAATTTCCTGGCTGAGCCAGATGGCTTTTCTCTGATCCTCAGAACTTGCTTCTGAACAGAAACAGGAAGGGAATGACATTCTATGCTCCTAGAATTTCATTTGCATAGTCCCACAACCTTTACAGTGTAGTAAATCTAGCTTCAAAAATAGAGTTATTTGGATTTTGAAATACTGTATTTCAAGCTCCATATCTTTCATGACACAGCAGCTTACGTGGAACTTTGCAATGGATGATATTTTAATCACAGATTGTATTTTATACAGCTGCAGGCTCCTGGAAAGAAGGAGGCAGATAGCACTGAAGAGCAAAGTAGACGATGGGGCTCCTGTGCCTACTCTGACCTCATACAGACCCTTCATGTCTTTGTGTGGTGAAAAATTCCTTATGCCCTATTTACCTTTTTGACTCTTCATTTTTGGAATGTAGTGTGAAGTACAAGAGGAAACCCCAAGCCGCGCTGTCTCCAACCAGTCCTGTTAGTGCCTACACTGATAATTATACATCATTCCAATGAGGGTCTCTGAGTACAGTCATTATCTGGAATGAGGTCATGCATTAAATACATTATCAGTCATTAATACTTTTGCCCAGAAATACATTTATCGAATTAGTCTTAACAGAAAATTGAGACCCCTCGGGGAATAGGGTAGAAGTCCAAAGCTCCGTGGGGTGACAGAACAGGATTTTGTTTCCTCGGGCTTTTTCTCTTTGACACATGCTTTCTACATCATCTGCTACTTTGTGTGAGTTCACTCACCTGCCAACCAGTAGCCTTATAATCAGTAGACACATCAGAGAGCTCCATCCCATTGCATCCTGAGCAGCTTATTGCTTTGTCTGCACTCAGCTATTCTTTGTTAAGCACTAATTCAAGCTCTGTAGTAGGTCCTGTAGACGACGTGGAAAGTATTTGCACAAACTTTCTTTAATGAGCTTGTTTTCTCACCCTTCTTTTCCCCACCCTTTTCATCTGTCTTACCCTTTCTTTGCATGTTTCAATGTCCTGATCTTTCTCTCTTAGGAAAAAAGCACACTTTTTATCCTGACACTTCTTCTGTACCAGGTCACACAGAGATAGCATCTAGTTTTCCATCCTACCCAGAACTTCATGATTTTGCTTTCTAGCTATGGAAGATGAAGTCTATAAAATACACAACACACACAGTTAAGATCTGTCTGTTTAGTGCCATAATGAGTGTTGAAGACAGGGGTTTGCACTAGTGTATCAGATGGAGCAGTCAGACTGGCCTTTTTGATAGAAGTAGGAATTTTCCTGGAGTCTTGAATATGTAGAGAAGGAGGGAGAAGTTGTCTGCACAAAGCACATGAACCAGAGTCTAGTCATGGGAATGAATCTATAATATATGGAGGAATCATATAAGAGACAAGAGCAAGCTCGGTGTGGTGGCACACCCCTTTAATCTCAGCACTCAGAAGACAGAAGAAGGCCTGTGATCTCTGTGAGACTGAGGCCAGCCTGGTCTACATTGTGAGTTCAGGCCAGCTGAGACTACAGGGAGATCCTGTCTCAAAAACTCAAGAGAGAAAAGAGGAGAGAGAGAGAGAGAGACAGAGAGAGAGACAGAGAGAGACAGAGAGAGAGAGAGAGAATAGCTTCAGACCAGAGTGAAGAGCAAAGGAATTTTTATTTTATCATTTATAATAGATCCTCAAAATGGTTTTGATCATACACATCTAGTAGGAAACCAGAGTACTCCAGTCAATATATATTTATGAACTAAATACTTAAACTAATGCACTAACACCTTATAAAACATACACAAATGTTATGCCATCACTTTAGGTCATTGGCTAAAAATTTAGGGCCCACAAGTCCCTTTGAGAGTCTGTTGAAAGCTGCATATCCTCTCCCATCACCAAAAATCTGTGCATGGATGCTTTTTCATACCGTTTTCAGAGAGGAAAAGTGGTCTGCAGACCTTCTGAAGCCCATTCTTAGACCTCAACCTATGTTCCTCTGGGTAGAGAGAAGCCAAAAGCTTCCTAGTAGCTTATTGGTCTGTAGACCTTCATATTTTAGGAATCTGAATCTGGTCATTGTACACAAAGTGAATTGACAGCATTAGGAGGTATTAGAAGCAGAAAGTAGAATCCAGGAGACAAGTTAATAAACTATTTCCATACCTTATGCCAGAAATGCAGAGGTAATGACTCTAGTTTCTCTGAGGCCTACAAGTTTTTGGTATTGGGAGGAGGCCAATGATTATTTGGGATTATGAACTGGTTCAAAGGACAATCCACCACCTCAGTAGAAATGGTCTAAGGACAATGAGTTTGGGTATAAGTTTGGGGATAAGATTTAAAGGAATAATTGAATTGGAAACACAGATTGGGGAAACTGAAATCATCGGAGCCAGGCAGTTTGAGAAGAGAGGGAATAAATACAGTAGGCATTTAAGTGCCCGGCATTGTTCTAAGTACTGTATATTAGTTGACTCAGTTGATTCAACCTCTGAGGCAGATGCTGTTAATCTCATTCTTCTGTGTTATGTGCAGGAAACAAAGGAAAAACAGCTGAGCTGAGGAAGTATTAGAGTAAGGATTCAAAGCTGATTGGTGTCTTCAGTCTATCTCCCTGAGTACATCACGCTACCTTTCATGAGTGAAGAATGAGAGGAGAATTATAGAAAATACCATAAATAAATGTAGACAAGGGGGAGCAGAGAAAGGGACTGGCAGCCATTGAACACCCACAGGAATCCACTGCTCTAATACTAATAATAAGTACCACTGTTCCAACCACCAAAAACTTCCTGTGTACATGAAAATGTGTCAAGAACTTTATGAGACATAGTAGGTATTTGTCGTTAGCATCCAAGTATCTTTCAGAGTTGGAAAGATTCCCTGATTATATGATACTTACCGTAAGGTAGGGTCCAACCTCTCACAGCAGAAATCACAGGATGCAGATACTCCTTTTCTCTTTCCCTAGATAACTAGAACTTAGCTATAGGATTCATGCTGAGTCAGCAGGATACATTCCTTGCACTTTTAGTCTGAAGCAACTGAAGTTAAGATGATGAGCAGGATTCAATCATACTGGTAGTCAGTACATGTGATGATAGTACCTTGGCCAGTTTCTACCTGCAATCTAGCTCCAAAGCACCTATTCTAAAAGTCTTGATGCTACAGGCTGACAACTGCAAATCTAACCTATCACTGCTTTTTCTAAGTAAAAAATTTTGGAACACCGTCATACTGATTCATTTAAATATTATCTCTGGCTGCTTTTGTACTACAATGACAGAGTTGAATAGTTGTAACAAGTACAGCTCAGACCACAAAACTGAATATATTTATGATTTGGTCATTAGCAGAAAACTTTTACCACCTCTGCTCTGTATCCTTCTAGAAAAATATTTTCTTGCATTAATGTATGCAGAGTTAATTTCTGTTGCTCACAGTCAAGAATTTTAACTGCTACAAATGAACTAGTTCATCCAATCTTTATAACAATGTTCATCAGTACATGCTTCTGCTGACTCCAAGCAGATTAGAAAACTGAGACACATACAGGCTATCTGCCCATGATCACACAGCTACTAAGTGCTACTAATTACCACTGCTGAAATTTCAACGCAGACGTGATACTATCACACATGAAGAAAATGAAGATGGAGCAGTTAATGGTTAACAGTCCCTTATCTTTTTTGAGATAGTAGAGAAGACAATAATTTTCCCCAGGTGCTCACAGAGGCACCCAAATGCTCAGTGCCATGGCAACAGAGGAAAAAGGAAGCATTAGTGCTGACTTTGGTCCAACGGGTTTATCTCCCTCTTGACTGTTTCTATACAGTCTATTAAAATATTGGTTAGAGCCTCTGTCAGAAAGTTACACTGACCTCTCAATTCTTGGATCCTCTGACTTCCTATTGCTTACTGAGAAATCCAGAATACATTTGAATCAAGGATGAGACTATACTAAACGCTATGGAGTTTGAATTCCCTCTTTCAAGTCGTTGAGACCTACACTGGATTCAGATGACAGTAGCCAAAATACCCACTGTTTCCACTGTTAAAATTTGCACCTTTGAGAGCAAGGTGTAAGGCTTGTCCTTTATTTGTACTTACATATTAAAATGTGGAGTATGTGCCTTCTTTTGAGGAGGCTCACATGCAGATGTCCACAAAATTATTGCGTAGGCAACCGCCTGTCTTCTCAGTGTCCCTGTGGCATGTGATCACCTTCACAGTATGCTCAGTGGTTTGAAGATTTTGCTAAACACAAATAAACTGGCCAATAAGCCACAGTTGTGGAATGGAATGGGTAGGATGTAGCACATATGTTAGTTTTAGCCTTACCTGCTGGATCCAGAGTTCCTTGGATGTGATTCTTGCAAATGATGACTATGGTATACTGGCTGCACCATTTAATGGAGCTAATTTATGACAAAAGCAGTGAGCTTTCTGTGGGAAATGTTTAGGAGTAGGGAGAATCAAAACGCAAACTCGTGAAGAAGTCTTCTTAGAGACAGTCAATTGAAATATAATTGGACTAATCTCCTCATGTACCTGCACATACATATATACATGCGCCCTTCTGTTAAAATAACCTAATTCTTTAAGTGAATTGATAAAATGTGTGACTTTTTTGTCTTATCACGTGTTCTAATGATATATTTTCCTCTGTGAATTTTGCCCTCAGGAAATTATTTCTTTCACAGTTAATGAAAAAGCTTCCTGATTTAGCTACATTGTTGGTTGGGAGATAATTTGTGAAGGCCTTATATTTTGTAACATGTAACCACCCCCAGGAATATCTTCTTTTTGCTGCCTGCTAATATAGCCAGGGTACATATGAAAAGGGGTCTGAAAGCAGACTTAGCTTTGCTCTGGGTCAAGGCAAGCTCTGTGGCGATCCAAACTGAGTCTGTTTCAGATCAGTACCTAGAGCTATCTAGAAAAGTACATGCCCAAGAAACTTTTAGGATTTTTCATTATTATTTCTTGATTACCTGCAGGCAGAATAGTTTTGAGTAGGACAGTTGAACCAGGCTAAATTTTACCAGTCCCAACCACTTCAGCACTTTCCAAAAGCCTTCTGACCTAATCACTGTGCTATGATCATGTTTATCAAGTACTGATCCTTTTCCAAAGTGCTTTCCAAGTGAAACTTCACATTCGATCTTTCCAACATCCAAGGAACGTTCCATGATTAGGGATCACTTAGTTGATCAGTTATTCAGTAGTTGTGCTTTTGAGTAGGTTGAGTACAGAGATGTATAGTTCTAGATAACCTGGGCCTGAGACCTGAGGCGATACAGAATTATTGGCCAGCCCAAGAAGCATAACCTAAACAAATTGAGTGCCCAGTGGTATGTTTTTATGATTGGTGACCAACAGTATACAGTAATGACCAACAGGAAACCTTGATTCATTTCCCCTAATCCTTTAATTTTGTTATAAAAGTCTTCCAAATCAAGTCTATTATTTCCTGACCAGACCTCAGCATGTTGATTCTGAGTACCCTAAGTCTGATTCTGCTTAATAATTAACACATATATGTTATGGCAGTTCAACCATGCCTTATGTTGAACTGCCATTTAACATAAACAGTGTTAGTTAGAGAATAGTGTTAAATAGCTCTCCTATTGTTCTTCTATGAAGGAAGAACAAATTTTGAATTTTGGCAAAGCACATGAAAATTGTTTTCCGCATGTTTTCCGCATGCTCAGTGGAAAAAAAAAAAGATCATACATATAGTTAAGCCCACAAACAGAAAATACAAATCATAGCGTTGTTCACAGACTTTCTCCTGAAGAGAACTACAAGAGTAAATATGAGAGCTGTCTCTTTACAGATATCACACAAGGTGTCTAACATTGGTGGGTATGACTCAGTTGTTTGATCAGGAAGGGGGCATATGTCTATCCTGTAATTAATTGGTATGTGATTCCAGGCATGATGTCACACATTTGTAATCTCAGTACTTAGGAGGTAGAGGAAGGAAGATCAGAAGTTTAAGGTCATCCTTAGCTACTTAGTGAGTTCCAGCCTAGCTTGATCTACATAAATCCTATCTCAAATACAAATCAGTGATGTGGATTGATGTTCCTCCAAGAGTATGTATTAACTTTTGTGTTTATAAGCGTATGTGTGTGAGTTCAGCTTTGATGGTTCACTCACTTCAACTAAAGAAAAGGGTTGGGAATGTTCATTGTATATTAGAATCACTTGAACAGCTTTGACAACTTCTAGACCATATCATACCTTAATCAACCTGCTACAATAGACTCCATGGTTTAAACAATTGAAATTTATGTTCTCCTGATTATAAAGACTTGAAATCCAAGACCAGGATGCCAGCATGGTCAGGCTCTGGTGAGGAATGTATTCCTAGCTTTATAGGATGGTGACCTTCCTGCTGTGTCCCCACGTGAACAAAGACAGCTCTTCTATCTTTTCTTTTAAGGTCATCAGTCTTATTGGATCAAGGTTCTGCCCTTCTGACCTCAATTAACTTGAAACAGTTCTGCAAAGCTCCTGTCTTCAGTATAGTCACAGGCAGGGTTAGAGCCTCAGCATGTGAACTTGGGGCCAACATCAGTCATTCCATAGTATGCCCTAAGCAAGATAATTAAACCAGGATCCCTAGGAATAAAACATTAGATCAGTATTTTTTAATCTTCTGGGTGATTCCAGGATGAAGCCAAGTTTTAAAATACTAGTTTCCACCCTTGCTACCAGAAGTGCAATCAGCAATGTCAACATCACCTGGGAGCTTGTTGGAAGTACAGGGCCTTGGGTATGAACCCCCTTCCCCATCTATTGTGTTGGAACCTGAATTTTAATGGGACCCTTTGGTGATTAATGGGTACAGTACAGCCTGAGAAACACTTACTAAGAATATCTTCTGTTCTAGATCATCTTCCTCCTTCTCTATGTAGTTCAATACTTGCAAAATTAGAGCCAGGTGTGGTGGTGCATGTCTTTAATCCCAGCACTTGGGAGGCAGAGAAGAGCAGATCTCTATGAGATCAAGGCCAGCCTGGTCTACATATCAAGTTCCAGGCCAGCTGAGGCTACAGGGAGATCCTGTCTCAAAAAACAAATGAACGACAATAAAAAGTGAAACAAAAATAATCTGATTCTATAGGCCTCAATACACACATACACAAACACACACAAGGAGTCAGATCATATATATATATACATATATATGCATGAATTTGGGTGGGTAATAAGGGGAAGTGCAGATATGGGAGGAGAGATAATTACAATCAAAATATAATATGTGAAATTCACAAAGAATCAGTAAAAAAGTTGAAGAAAATACCTACGTGAGCTCATTAAACACTATAAGAATGTCTCTTTATCTGGTATCTGTCAGTACAATCATCTGACAGTTGCATGAAGGAACAGAGTACATGAAGTGGTATGCTGGTAGGGTCATGAGGAGGACCACTAGAGACATCCACACTGAGTTTCTCATCTCTCGCTACCTTTCCATTTACATTGTTGTATAACTGCAGGACAGTACATCCAATGACAGGTTGTAGGTTCTGTTCTAAAAACACATACACTCTCTGTGTTTTTCCTGGTAATTTTTTTTATTTTGGATTAGTTTCACAGACTCGTCTCCTCTCAAAATCCTATGCAGCTTCTTGTTGGGCTAAGGGTTGCACTCAAACAGTTTTCTTAGCTTGTTATTGCCAAAGACTTATTTTTTTCAAGAACATTTACTACTAACCCAGCCTAGATGTTTCCTACATGAACCACTCATATTTAGTTGTTTCCATGGTTCCCGTATAAATCAATTCCTTTGTCTGGTCTTGTTGCAACTTAGTTTGTAATTGCACAGCAATGTTTCTCTTTGGCTCCAGCTACTCTGAAGTACAGATTTTCTTTGTTGTTATAAAAAATGCATGTTACTAGTTTCAGTTGAGGAAGAAGAAAATATATGGAGATGAATATCAGTGATGATTGCAAAATATAAATGAATTTAATGACACAGAGCTATACATTTAAACATGGATAAGGGGGAAAGCTTATGTGTATTACCACAATTCTAAAATCGAAATGCATTTTATTGAATTTGATGATCCTTGTTTGGATCCTGGAATAGAGAAAGAGCATTAATACAAAACAATTGAAATATGAATAAAGTACAGTGTTCTCTTTATTTATTTGTTTTTATGTGTATGAGTGTTTTGCTTGCATGTTTTTAAATGTACTACATGAGTATAATGCCCCCATAGGCCAAAAGAGGGCATCAGATTCCCTAGAGCTGGAGGGAGTGCTGAGAACCGAACCTGAGTCCACGGCAAGTACAGCCAGACCTCTTAACTGCTGAGTCATCTCTCTAGCCCCACAGTGTTCTCTTAATAGTATCATACCAATGTTAACTTCAGAGCTTAAGGAAATGTACAAATCAGGTGATGGGATTGGGGGGGTTTACCAGAACTCTGTTCTCTGTATTTTTCTGTAAGTCTAGGATTATTCTAAAAAAGCTTCAAAAGAAAACATGGATTCTATTCTGACCCATCATTTTAGAAAGAAGGAAGGAAGGGCCTTAGGAACAATCTTAAAGAAGACAAGAGCAGAATTCACATCTTCTCCACAGCTTCCATATTGAGACCCTTGGAAATGATGGCAGACGAAGTGCAACAGAACATCCCTCACAAAGACATATGCAAAGAGAGAAAAGGAATTTCCTTATATTTCTTGTAGGTATAGCTTTTTGAAGAGCAATATGATTATACTTATTGATAGCAATTATGAAAATATACATACATTCCAACATCCTCACCCAAGGCTTTATGTCCTAGCAAAATTCTCCATTGTTAAAAAATGAGACACTTGCAAGAATGTTTATTACAGAACCACTTGTTTGTCACAGAATCATCTGTGTAAGGGATTATAGGCAAACTAGATGTCCATTAGTGTAAGTGAAATTTAGCGAATGGAATAGAATGGAATATAATACACATATTAGAAGCAATGAAGTAGATGCTCAAAAATTAATATAGATGCTCAAGACAGTCTTGTGAAAAATAAGAATTAGAATATAAGTAACACAGATAGTTACCTCAATTTGAGCACACACACAAATATAGATAATAGATAATTAGACATATAGAGATAGATGTCTTGGAAAATTATGATGATAGATCAGATAGATGATTAGATAGATAAATAGATAGATAGATAGATAGATAGATAGATAGATAGATAGATAGATAGATGATAGATAGATAGATAATAGAAGAGATCTTGAACCTGTATCACAACATTAGAGAAGCCTCCTGAGAAGGCACAGGAATAGGAATGAGAATGTGCATGAATAAATAATAAACTAAAATAAGGGACATTTCAAGGGTGAATGATATTTTTCATTCACCTCGGACATCTGATTAACTCAGTTCTCTGTAGCTGATTTTCTCAAAAAAAAAAATAAAGTCTTTTAATTAATACGGGAAGAAAGACATTAAAAGACGTTAACTCTAACCAGAGAAATCTTTTTGGAAGAGGTCAGATTTGAGCTGAATTTCAAAGAATGTATACAGCCTTAGTACAGAAGTCTGAGGGGGGAAAAGGTATCTTTGGCAAGTAAACCACTTGGTTCAAAGCCAGGCAGTACAACAGTACAGGATGGATATAAGTTATCAGCAAAGAGTTATGTCTGAAGTCTAGGATGAGAAGTGGTGTTTAGTAGAAAATAAGCCCATGAAGCCAGGTGAAAGATAAAGAGTAAAGGATTTTCAAAGCCTGTTGAAGGACTTTGGGTTTTACTTTGAAAGTAATAAATGTGATTTGCAGTTTTTGAGCAAGGTTGCAATAGGATCAGAGCTAGAAGATTACTATGGACATTATGTTAGAGGAATTGCAGCTATGTTTGGATAGAGGCTGTTGTCATTATTTAAGTAAGAATTAATGATGCATTAAGATAGGCTTTGGTTATTGGTTCCTAACGGGACAGTAGACCTGAGAAACTGGACTTGAGAAATTGCTAAGACCTGGAAATAAATGATTGTGGGATCTCATCCGTATAGCAGAAGTGGTAGACTCTGTAGAGGAGTAGATGAAATCACCAAGAGAGTAGAAAGATCCATTGGTCAGAATAGAAGGGGTCAAGGAAGGGGGCTATGAAAACACAGAAGTCTGTAAGGCCCATTAGATAGTGTATTGAAAGCCATGAAAGAGGTCTCAGAAGGAAGGGATACTTGGTAATGTTAAATTCTGTGAAGAAAGTCTGTGGGGTAAAACATTAGCAGAGGTGACTGACAGATTTCCCAAGAGTACTCTCAAGGGAGAGGAGTTCGCCTACCTAGATTGTCAGAAGTTAGAAGAATAGGGAGGAAGGAAGTAGAGGCAGTGGGTTTTGACTAGTCCATGGTGAAGACTGTTCTAGAGAAATGGTGGAGAGATAAAGTGGTAACATGTGAAGAATGTGAATCGGGGAGTCAGAAGGATTTTGTTTTGTTTTGTTTTTAGTACCAAACAGATCAGCATATGTTTAAAGACGATAAGAAAGTAAGATATAAGGAGGAAAGGAAGATAGTTCCCCCCAGTACAACCCTAAGGGGTAGGAGCCTCATAACTTCATATAAGCTAGTCTTGATATATCTTTGTTTATATATTGCCCTTACTTGTGCCCCTTAGTTTATTCTTCCCTCTATATGGGTTTATTAGAGCCCTCTCCCCCAATTTGTTCCCTCATTTGTTTTCAGTTGTTTTCTTTCTTTCTTTCTCTTTCTTTCTTTCTTTCTTTCTTTCTTTCTTTCTTTCTTTCTTTCTTTCTTTCTTTCTCTGGTTGAAACAGAACTAACAAAGAAGCTCTTTTTTGTCAGTCAGCCAGTCAAGAGGAGTGATTTTAGCTGTTTGGTTCTCGGTCCAAAGGACCCAAAGTACTCAAACCCTGGAAGGGGAAAGTACCTGAGGTCTGTTTTCCACTCGGCTGTAGGGGACACTTATTTTGACTGAGGCAAGTTTCACTGGGGACTATCTTATGGAATTATCTGTTAACTTTTTCTGAAAGATGCCAGCACCAGATCTAAAAGCTTTTAAAATATTCATAAAACAAGAGAATGAAAAAGGTAGAGATGGAGAGGGAGTGTAACAGAAACAGTGGAGGGTAAGGGAGACAATAGAGGGTAGGGGACACAGTGGGGGTAAGGGAGAGAGTGGAGGGTAAGGGAGACAGCGGAGTTAACCCTCCCAGGCCAGGCTCCTAAGCTGTCCTGCTCATTTTTTGGTACCTTTTTCCACAGGTCCTAAGGTTAGGACAGTTTTGCTTCCTTTTCTGGTCTCTTTGCTTTCTGTTCCACCCTCCCTTCCCAATTTCCTCCCTTGAGTAGTCTTGGAATAGTTTCCTGATTAGCCTTAGCTCTGTTTTCCCTGGGAACCATAGGAAATGTTTAAATTGATGTTTAAATTATTTTACGTGTTTTTAATGCTCTTCTAAGTCAACATTTGGGAACAGCGAGCTCTAACTAAAGTCAATGCAGGATGGAAGTGATATACACACACCGTGAAGAACTGGCCAAACATAATTCTTTGATGAATTTTGAGTGTGTGAGCTGCCTTTCTCCCTATATGGGCCATTGACTCTGACTTGGGAGTCAAAAGTATTATTTCCATAGTAACCAAAAATGTCTCTCTTTAAGTGGTCTGTTAGACCAAACATCAAAGGTCTTCAGTCTAGGGTAAATGTAGCATGATATGTCTAGCAGTCTGGTGAATTTCCTTCCAGTGTGCATCTCTAGGTTGCTTTCTCTGGCTCCAAATGTACTTCAAAAGAGTTACTCAAATACTAAATGCTATATGTAATTTATACCCATAGGTAGTTCAAACTTCTCACTTACAGAGAGGCCAACTTTTCTAGTAAATCATCATCTACCAGGAATTCTTAGCTCCCCTCTTGCTCACGCTCCAGCCTTGTGCCCACTATCAGCTATTTCCACAATGCACCCGTCATCCTTCTGAGTATCTTCCTGTTCAGCCTCAGCCTCATTCCTGGGGTTTCTGATGTAGCTGCCAGTGTCCAGCTCTGGAAATCCCCACTACATGACTTACCTACTCTTCTTGGTTCCAAGCTAGTGTTCAAGAAACCCCCAGACACACATATCACCACCACATCCTCCAACAGTAGCGGAGCTATTTGTGCTGTTTGACAGGGCTTTACATTGCTCAGACTGTCACCTTCATGCCATGTCCTCCACAGCACCTCCTTGGCACTTTAGTCACCCTCAGCTCAATCACCTGCCTCCTTTCTGTGTTACGTGGATTCTTATGGTTATTGAGCAAATTTAGATGAATTTGAAACAGACGCTCTACTCCCCTCTTATTTACCAAAACTTAACCTCGGTCTTTTCTTTACAGTTTCTTACACTCACTGGTATGGAGGACTCAGAGACTCTATCTCTAAAACAAAGCAACCAACAGTGCTTGGGTTCAGAATCAAATCCCTTCTGTACTCTTTGATTTTATGGTACACTCATGTGTGTATATAGCTTACCTTTCTGATTTGGGCTGAAAGCTCAAGCAAAAGATCCATATGATATTAATCTCTCTTCCAAACATATAAACCCTGGTTAGTACACAGTGTACATTAAATAATTGGTCAGTCAATTAATGAGTTATAAGGGGGACCAAATAGATTGATTTGACTTCTTTGTGCTTTGAGTATCTACTTAGCTGTTTATTGAAGGTGCCACTCAGTAGCCAGAAAGGTGAAGGAAGAAGATTTAACATGCTCCAGACCCATGGTTTTGGCCAGAATTACATGATATTTTTAGCATATAATTGATTCATCATTTTATAAGGGAGTAGTGGAAAAAAAATCACTGGATTAGAACTAAGATCTGGCCCTGAAAACATAAACTATATGACCACTGTACACGTTATTCAACCCCTCAGCTTCAGTTGCTTCCTCTGATACATTTAGAAGAGGGTCATTTTGAGTATTAGATGAGGAGTCCTGGATATGAAAAAACTTTGAAATCTGAAACACTTCTAAACAAACTTGTAGCTTATTCCCAATTCTACCATAGCTCTGCAAATTCTACTTGTCATCTGTACCACTTCCTCAGTCATGTCTGGATTATCTTTCTTGATGCATACAAAGCTTGATTCCAATTGTCTATGCTGTAAAATAAAAATAAACCAGAAATGAAACACCCTCCCTCCCCATCTCCTCTTTGTGTGTCTATGCGGATGCCCTTACTAGACCACAAGAATGACTGCATATAGTAGAAGGAAGGGAAGACAAGTGAGGAGAGCTGTAATCATCCCACTTTCTTGAATCCATATCCCCGTTGGCTGGGTAGCATATGGTAGGCTAAATCAAACAATCAGCAGATGTTACACTTTAGCAGGCTCCTGTGTCTGTGAGTTTGGGTTGGAATGTATGTCTTTTCATCTGTATGGATGTGGGTATAAATGCTCTTCTGTCTTTTAAAAAAAAGTTTTATTATTTTTATTTTATGTGTACAAGTGTTTTGCCTGCATGTATGTAAGTGCACCCATGTGAAACAATGCCCACGGAGGTCAGAAGAAGACATTGGATTCCCCCAGAACTGGAGTTACTGACAATTGTTAACCGCCATGTGGGTGCTGGGAACCAAACCCAGGTCCTCTGCCAGAGCAGCCAGAAACCACTGAGCCATCTCTCCAGTCCCCAATCCTCTGGTTCTTAATGAATTCAGGGTGTATGTTTGCATGGGAACAGAGTTGGGATTGATTCTGTTACTACATTGTTCTCCTTTCTTGTGTTTCCTTCTGAGAACTCTCTGGGTTCTCTAATAAGTGAGTCCTGATTGAGATTTTCTTTGATCCAACCTTTCTCCTTTTTAAGAAGCAGTAGTTAATTGCTTTCTGTTGCCTTTCAATTGCCAAAACTTGATGGCTTCTTACTAGAGAATGCAGGAACATTGATCCAGATGCAATCATCTCACACAAGCTCAATATTAGACCAAGGGTTGTGTTGTATAGCGATGAAGGATAATTTATTATGTCAGAGAAAAATGCTGAAAGTATTCCTTTTCTAATGGAATAGAAACACTACAGCAAAAATTGTTATAAAGTAGATTTCTGGCAAGTTCTGTTCTGCTGTTATTTCCATTATAAAACCATGGCCATTTTGATAGAAAAATTAAGGAAAACAGTGGCTCCCCCTTTGTATTAAACTGTATGCTTAAAAATAATGCTGGCACTCAGAAGGCAGAGGCAGGTGGATCTCTATGAGATCCAGGCCTAGCCTGGCCTACATAGGGCATTTCAGGCCAGTGAGGGCTGCACTGTGAGACCCTGCCTCAAAAAAATTCAACAACAACAACAACAATAACAACAACAAACAGGCATGGTAGTGCACATCTCTAATCCCAGCACTCCAGAGGCAGAGGCAGGGAGGATCCCTGTGAGATCTTGAAGCCAGCTTCGTCTACATAGTGAGTTACAGGCCAGCTGAGGCTACAGGGAGACCCTGTCTCAAAAAAATACGTGCAATAAACCACATATTTTAGTAGCAAGTCTGATCATTTTAAGACCATACTGAGAATCTGGTGCTAGGTGATTTTTCCCCTTTCACTGCTTTGAATTCTGCTTCTTGTTTCATTGAGTCTTTTTTCTGCTGAAATCTCTTCCTTGTGAATCTTTATTCATTTAAGGGCTTATTTCCTTAAGAACCTAATAAATTCGAATTTTGTTTTGAAATTGGAGTTTATTCACCTTCCACCCTAAAGCAAAGCTTTGCTAATGAAACGAATGCACATCTCCTTTGCACATACAAGTCTCCACTGGTTCTCAAGGTGACCAAGGAAATAGAATATCTAACAGTCCCATTTTGTAGATGAAAAGACAAAGGCCTAGCGATTATTTGACTTTCTCGACAGCATACAGCTAGAAAACAAGAGCAGGGTATTGAACATAAATTTCGTGTTACTTAAAACAGGATGGTTTTTAGAAAGGTAAAGGCAACATCAAATAAAATTTTCTGGAAAGCATTATAAAGAGGCCTGTGTGATCTTATCATTCCCAAGTTCCCCTTCTAAATTCTAGGGAAGGAAACAAAATTAAAACAAATTAAGTATTCCGTGTTTTTCCAACAGGTATATTAGTTGTGGGTTAAATTCATGCCAAATAGACCTGTATTTATTTTCTCATATGCTCTTCAAATTCAGAACAAACTGGAGCTCTTTGTATAGACTGTACATCTAGTCCAAGGAATATACAGGCTCATTCAATGATGTGTAACACTTACAGACGTGTTTATTTCATTTTTATTTTTGTGGTTAACTATTGGTCATATTTACAGTTTTATTTGACTTCTGGTTTTTGCAAATCCAAATTATAGTACCATAAAAGGGAAGTTGGTTTTGGTTTCTGATATACATTTAGAAACTAGTCATGAGAATACAGACCTGAAAATTCATCAACTTATTTGCCTCTGTCCAGACATTCCCCAGGGGCAAGGGAAAAACACAAGGTTTAAACACTTAGTTCTCCAATTTCTGCTCTGCGTAATCATTATAAAATAGCATAACATGCCTATATTTCCTCATCTGCCACTAACTTAATAGGTTACTATTGGGAGGCCTAGAACGTCAGAATTTGTATACTAGAGCCTGGTAATCTGTCCGTTACCCACAAGCCAGTTCGAAAGTTCATTTTAATTACAGAACAAGAAGAACTCCTCCATATTTGTGTTTTAGGTAGCATCATTGCTTGAAGTTACGTTTTCTAATTTTATTAGTTCTATTAGCAAATTTCTGTTCCTTAATCATTGTTCCAGTAAAAAGCTTGGGCAAAGTGAGATGCACTTCTTTAGTATCAATTAGAATAATATTTTCTGCCCAGAATAGCTCTTATTGTGGGTTTGTATTTCTACATTCAGAACATTTTTCAATGCAGAGAAAGGGTGTTGCTTGGTCAAAGAAGCAGGAATTTCGGCTCCACTGAAATCAGCTTCCCCAATCACTTGCTGTGTGGTCTCAGGCAAGATCCTTAACCTCTCCAATCAGTTCCTTCCATTTGTAAGATGCAACTAATACCACCTGTTGGTGCTGTTAAAGGAATAAAGGAGATGGATTTTAAAGAAGGTGGCATTCCATAAGATTTGGTAAAAGGAAGTCATCATTGCATTTTAGAAGAGAACCGTGAGTAAACAGGCAGAAGAAAGTGATGTGAAGGATTGCCTCGCAAGAGTTAAATTTATCGTTCTGGGATTTGTCTTCAAAAATTTCAACATGCTTAGAACAACCAATGGAACGAGTATGTGTGTCTGTTCAAAGAAAACATGTAGATGCTTGTCTTCGTGCCTGGGCTGGCTGATTCAAACTCTGATTACAGCTGAAGAACTAGAAAAGAAATGTGTTTTCATTTGAGTGGGAACTTCTGACAGTGCTCCTTAGCAGTTACAGACACAGAGACTTTGGGAGATTCACTCTTTGCTAGATGCCCATTGCTCTCTACCAAATCTATGCATATGTTGTTCCTTTGTTTGTTTAGATGGAAAGGGTCATTTCTCTTGATAGCTGGTAAAGTATAAATGATGCTAATATTATCCAGCTCCAGGGTTTTGTGGAACACAAAAGTCTGCATATCTACATAATGAAGTTTTGTTGTCATTGTCGTATGGAGGTTTTGTGGGGGCAGTTTTGTTATTGTTTTGTTTTTGGGTTTTTGCCTGTTTTTTTTTTAACTTTTCATTTGTTAGTTTGGTTTGGTTTGGTTTGGATTTTTTGAGTAAGGGTCTGACATAACCCAGGCCAGCCTCACACTCAGTATGCAGCCCCGTATGACATTGAACTCCTGATCTTCCTGTCTCCACCTCCCAAGTGCTGAGATTGCAGGTCTGCACTACCATACTCAGCTAAAGGCTTTAGCTGCCATATATTAGGAATATCCTTCAGCTGCTGGTGTTCTTCCTCCCTTGCTCCCTTCTGTAGATAATGGTACTGCGTTAATGCTACTACTGGAAGAGTAGCCTATAGGCCCTATGGATGCCTGTCTCCCTTTGTTCCAATGAAGGGACACAAAGTTGATTGGGAAGCCCTGCTACCAGCTCTACCACAGAGCATCTAAGGCCCCATTGGTTAACTGCTTTTTGGCTTAGTGCCCACAGCGTGCCTCATAGAAGTACTGTGATGACTCAAAGGAAAGGCAAAAAGAAAAGTATTCTACTGGATTTTCTTATGTATTTCTGCTCCTGAATGTGTAATCCTTATTATCTGTCTTACCATATTGCATGGCTAAAGGAGAGAACACAGATGTTTTGGCCAGATTATATCTATTTTTTTTCATTCCCCAACCCCATGCCCCATAACTAAGAATAAGAATTGCATTTGTAAATTAAGAATGATTTGTAAAATTCAAGCCACCTGGTCCCTACACTGGAGCTCAGGGATCTCTGAACCCCCATTCTTGTAAGCTTTTAGGGGTATTTCAGGGTAGCAACAATTAATTTAATTTTGTTCCTTGATAATGGGACTTGGAAGTGGCCTTCTAAAAGAGCACAAGTGCATATTTAATTTTTTATTTTCATTTATTCCACATTTAGGCATTTTCACCTACATCTATGTTTTTAGTGTCTACTGCACTCCAGATACTGCATCTCCAGGGGCACAATAAATAAAACCAACCTCATTCCTTACCTTCTCAAATCTTGCTGGCTGTTATAAAAACAAGAGCTGAACTTCTCTTAGACAGTCCCAGGCTTCTTAAACACAAACTGTCCAAAGGGGAACTCCTTATCTTCCACCTAAGACCCTCTGTCTGTCTCCTCAGCTTCCTCAGGTTAATGAAGAAATCCCTCAGGGACCCAATCAAGTATGTCAGTCACTCTTTGCACCTCCCTCAGTTTTATTCAAGTACAGTCTAACATGAAGTCTTTGTTGCCTGTAGCCTCTGAAATATTGCTCACTGCTGCCTTCTCTTCATCCCCAGTGTCATGAATCTAGTCCACATCACTGATATTTCTATCCAAGAGGGCACAGCCTCGCTATTCTGTCTCTGCTTCTGCTGCCCCATATGCCTCACTTCCTCTTGTGATCTGGCGCAATGAGAAAGAAGGAAAAGTGTTTTGAACCATGGGGAGAAAAGAATGTTGGGAGCCTTCCAGAATTTTTGAACTCCTAACGTGTACAAACCATAGTCATTTGTTAAATAACAGAAACATACCAATAATGAGTAATTCTTATTGCACATTTACTCTGCTAAACACTGTGGGGATTGATTTTCAGCATATATTCTCCAAGTGTGTACTTCAATCCTGTGGAATATCATGTGGGAACTTATTAAACACACACATTCTTAGATATAATCACACCTACTAAGTCTGAACCTGGGAGTGGGGTCTACCTACCTGTTTTTTGACATCATGTTCAGGTGATTCTCATACATTCTAAGGAGTAAAAACCATGGTTTTCATTAATTCTTTTATGTAATATTCATAAGTACCCTATAAAGTAGACACATTATCCTTATTTAATACAAAGATGAAGAAATTGAAGCCATCCCTTGCACCTTCATCCTACAGTGGTAAAGGGGGAATCCAGGACTCCTTACTCTGAATTTGGTTCCCTTAGCTACCTCTATCTCTCTAAACTCAATATTAAACTGGGAGTCAAGGTAGCTTATGAACCAGAGGAAACCTCTTGGCACTCGGAGGTTTTTGCATCTCCTTTCCTTTTTCACTTCACCAATTCACTGAGATTCCACTTAGCTCCAGTCAAGCCTAGGCTTCTAACTGGCCCCTGCTCACACAACTTGATTTGCTAATTTCCACAAGCACGTGGCTCTCTATATCTGAAATGCATTCCCAACCACATTATTAGCCCTTTCCTTATTCATCTATCCTCTTGTGGGGTCACACATCTCTGAATTCCTCTGACACTTATTTAATACAATTTTTAGATTTTATTTCTTATGACTTTATTTCCAATTGTTTCTTATAATGTAACCTTCTCTCTCCCAACAAGCACGGGCCATGTGGAATGTTTCTCTTGTGTATTACCATCTCATCCCACATACATATATGTATGCATACATACATACATACATACATACATACATACATAAGTGCTTCAAAATTCAGCCCAAGATGAAAACTATTAGATTGGTTATGGGCCATGTACAGATGTTTTCAAGGGACAACAAGACTATAAGCTCCACAAATACAGAAACTGTTGCCCACCATGTTTACTGCAGTGCCTAGCACAAAGTAGGTGCTGAATAAGTTCATTGTTAAATGGACAGCTATCATCCAGGATAGGAAACAAACCCATTTCCTTCAGAGCTCAGAGTACAGAAATTGCTCAGAAACCACATTAGATATAGAACATTTCTTCATTTAAAGACTGTAAAAAGGGTGCTGGAGAGATGGCTCAGTGGTTAAGAGCACTGGCTATGCTTGCAGCAGATCCAGGTTCAATTCCCAGCACTCACATGGTGATTAACAACCACCCATAACTCCAGTTCCACGGGATCTGTCATCGTCTTCTGGCCTCTATGGGCTTTGCATGGCATAGGTGCACTTACATATAAGCAGGGTAAACACTCATGCAACAGAAAATAAAAATAAGTGTTAAAAATGACTATAAAAGGTACCATGACACTGTGTTTCTAAAAGTCTGGAACTGATATTGGATGAAATTGGGTAATTCTCTTTTTCTCTATACTAAACTGAATAATTCCAGCATATTATGCAGCTCTCTTTTCTGTGGTCCTTTGAGCAGATGTTTCTTGATTGCACTCTCTTACAACTATATAGACTTCCAAGAAGATATTGCTGTGCCTGGGCCACTGGCTTCTCAGTGTGCATATTATTTAATTCACTTCCCCATCTATTTAGGAAGCATTTATCGAGTGCCCCATGTACCAGCACTGTGTTCAGCACAGATGACTTTGTCAGGAGTAATACATAGGTCTCATCTTCAAGGAACTCATTCCGTCTCCAAAAGGGGCTGGATATTACCATATAGAAACATAAACTAAGCAGACTGTGGGATAAGAGTGATAGTGGAAAACTCCGAGGAGGAATTTATGTCTTTGATAGAACCTGAAGGACACAGAGGAGCTAGCCAGAACAACAGAGGCATATCTAAAATTACATGCAAATGCAGTGGGGCAGGATGCTCAGAGAGAGAGAGAGAGAGAGAGAGAGAGAGAGAGTAATTCAAGATTAGAGGATAGAAAGCTTATGTGGAAATACTATGTAGGGCAGAGATGAGGAAGACATGAACTAATATGGGAATAGACACAAACGCATGAGTTTGAGTTCTATATTGGAAGGGGGATTGATAATCCTTGCTGCTGAATTCGATGTGAGAAATAAGGCAAAGCAAGATGATGTGGAGGACATTTGAGCTTCTGGATTGATTAAGTTTGTGGATAGTGCCATTTCCTGAGCTATACCCAATATGTCTAGAGAAAGGAGTTAGTTTGGGATATGGGATTGAAGAGAAAACAATAAGTTCATGTTTAGGTTGACTTGGAATATGCAGGTACAGAGACGAGCTAAGCCACTAGCTGTAGATTTAGGGCACGTTCAGAGGAGAAATCCAGCTAGAGTTTCATATTAGGCAGGCGTTAACATGTAGTTGAAGTCCCTTTAAGAGAAAGTATGAGGAGGATAGTTCCAAGGACAACCAGGACACAATCAGTAAGGAAGGGAGACTTGTTCTCATGATATACATCATTCCCACTCTTCCCTCAAACGGGCTTCTCAACAATGCCTGTGAATCTCTCACATAAACTTCATGGGAAGAACATGAAGTACTCATCCCAACTTCTCCATTCTATCATAAACGGTACCTAAAGGGAGATGAGAATTGATTTTTTGTCCTAGGTACCAAGTGTGTTTTACAAAATTTGACTCATTTAAATGCTCATAGTACTCATACACAAGAGTGATTATAGCATCCAGACCTTTGACACTCAGAATAGCCAAGTCACTTGTCTAAGGAAGCAAAATGGCTGTGAGGAGACCTGACTCCATGTCCATGTGGCAGCACTCTCACTTCACCACCTCCTAGAATACAGCTGGATCCTTAGGGAGCCCCCCCCCTTCCATTTCCTGCTTTGTAAACATTGCTTGCATCCCTAGCTTAATGCTTTGGTCTCTATTAAGGGACAAGCCTCCCCCCTGGGAAAAGTAAATCTCCAAGTTGTCAATCATCCATGCCTCAGTGGGAATGATTTACAGATTCTTCGGGGAAAAAATTAATTTTGCAAGAGAAGACCACTGGAATCTGGAAGGAAGGATTTGAAAAAGCAGAAAGAGACCAGATGATGCAGGCAGAGTCCTCCATCAGTTTTTCCATCCCTCCTAGTGTCGGCTATGAGCTTTGAAGATTCTCAGGTGCTATTTATGCATGTGTCTACTACTTTAAAGACATCTCCGCTTATGGGTCTATTACCCAGTTGTATGGTTCTGATCAAAGAAAACCTTAACCTACATACTGACCCTAACTCATCATGGTCAGGAGGAGACAGCCAGCTTGGACTGTGGTTGTAGACCTGTAGTCCCTGGCCTTAGGCACAATGCCTAACCCAGTCCCTCGAGAATTAGGCTCCGCCATGCACATTAAAAATACTGAACAGATGGAGGCAGAAGAGCTTGTTGGAATGACTTGGAGGAGTCCCTTCTGCCCTTTGTGAGTCCATTTACCAAAACAAATGACATGTATCAGGGCATGGCATTGGTCCAAGCCTATTGAAATTCTGCTAGCTGTCCAAACAGTGATGGTGCTTCAGATTGATTCTGTGAAATGATCAGAATTAGGAAGAGAGAAATGATGAGTAGGCATCTGGCTACTGAAGCCTACTGATGCGGGGTGGACCTGGGGTGAGGAGGGGACAGCCTCAAAGACCCCCTAGGATACCTTCTGCTAGCAAGCAGCGAAAGGGTCCAGCACTGGAAGCAGACAGTCTGGTTTTAAGTCTCATGCCGTTCCTACTAGCTATGTGACCTAAACAAGTCCTTCCTCATCTCTCAGTCTACTCCACCCTGTATAAAACAAACCCTGGACTAAATGGTCTCCAAGGACCTTTCCTGCTTGAACATTCTGTGACTTCTCTCACAGTAGTTTTTGATTTCTTTTTCTCTGTGAGGGAAAGGCCCTCCCACCCACCTGTTTGTCCGTTGTCTCTATGTTCTCACACTGACCTCTGCTGGTCATTTGGAAAAGTGTCACTGATGGTGTCTGCAGGGGGAAAAAGACAAAACATAATGCAGTTCATTAGTGATTCAGTATTAAGCTTCAGCAGTGCACCAAAACTCTGTGCACGGGAGGTGAGAGAGAAAAATCCCAAGTAGCTATAAGCACAGACAAAGCATATGTAGAGATGGTTAACCAAACAACTCATGAAAACGTGTCGTCCTCCTTTTTAAATGGCTGCCTTTATTCGTTCATGGTACTGTGCCACTATGTGAAAGGACTTTACTGTTTATCTTTTCCTTGTCTCAAATCTTATGACAAAAGCTCCACAGGGGCTTGACACCATGATGAGAAGACGGTGCAAGATAAGCAGTGCCTCAGAAGCCCCCAGGCATCCCACTGGCTTCTGAGCGGGTCAGTCTTTGAGATTTTGTGCTCAACTGGCATACCCAGCCAGCCTAAACTATCTGAGACAAACCCCAGAATCTTGTTTTTCTGAGGAGTGCCTTTCCAAACACGCTTTGGGAAAAGGGATGGATTTTTTTAAAAAAACAAAAAGTTCATTAGTTCTTTGGGAGACTTATATTCGACTTCCTGGTAAATTTAGCATGCCCTCTGAGCCCACGGAAAGGAAGCAGGCTGTAAAACCAGGCTCTGCTAGACCAACTCAGAGTCCTATTAAATCCATCTTATCATTACCTCATGGCTGCATTTTCTTGCTTGCCCCTGATGGTGAGCTTGTGTTGAGTAAGGCAAAGGAGCAGAGGTGGACAGCACCAGTGAGACTGCTTGAGCTCACATAGTAGTATGAGCAGGATGGAAACCGGGCCACATGACAACCAGTTTTCTTGGTAGCTGTTCAGTGATTTATCATGCCCCCCCCCCCGCCATCCCTTGATACAAGAATCTTTTTGGCAGTGCTGACATTCGGGTCAAACATTCAGTAGTCTGAATAGATCCTTTCTGCTAGTAATAACATGGCCCCAACAAGCCCACCGTGCCGCTGTCCTCCCACCAAACAGTCTTCTCTTCCAACAGCTGGTTCTTATCTGCCTCCCTGTTCCAGCCTCTGGCAGGCCACCCCCACCTACTGCTGACACACACACACATGTTGTCGGTACTCCTTGATGACTTGCAGCCCTGAACACTACTTTCCTCCCAGCTGTTAATCCAGATTTGACCACATCACGTCTTCACTTTTCCTGCCTAGCTTTCCAAACCAATTCCAGCTGGAGTTCACTTGGCCGTCCCGAGTAGCCATGACACCCCCCCAGTCATGGGCCAGGTGCAGTGTTCCACAGACCTCCCTGGGTAGCCCTTCCTCTGCACCTGCAGCACTTATTCTCTGTTCCACACTTGTACTGTCAGGGTAGAATATATATTCATCTTGAAATCTAGGTCAATTTTCCACTTCTTCACTCATCCTTAACAGCCTCCAGCATAATGTCTTTAAGGTGTTGCTCTTTTTTCTCTTCAGTTTATAGACATATACAGAGTCATAGACAGCCATAGCCACAGCCACACATGCACACACACACACACACACACACACACACACACACACACGTAAAGGGAGGGAGAGAGAGACAGAGACAGAGAGATTATACAAATTACAGTTGCTAACAAGAGAATCATTCTAAACAAAATTCTATCAGTGGTACTTGAGAGATTAAAAGGTGAACATTAAATTCCCTACCCCCATCACTCCCAGAAGCTTAAGAAATAATCCATAGGCTTTGGGAAAGTTTGAGTGGTAGGCAGTGCTCTAGAGAGTTGCCATCTTGTTGGTCAGAATATCTTCTACTTCTTTACAAGAGTTCTAGGTCTTCAGGGGCCTGATTGACAGTAAAAATTATACTCCAAAGGACTAGCACAGCTGGTGGCCACTTGCATCTCCAGTACATAACTCTAGCCACTGAGTTTAAGGCATCTGTTCTGTTTTCGCCCTTTTAACAAGTAAGTTTTGACGCTGAATAGGAAAGGGCATGTTTAATGGGCTTTGGGGTTTGTTTTTTTTTTTTTTTTACAGATTTGTAGGAAATTATGGACAGTCAATAAAGGGTCCAAGAGGTGGGGATGGGAAGCATTTATGAAAATAGGCTTTTTACCTGATACAGTGTTGTGTTCTCAGAGAGGAAATGCACATTACTAATGGTTTTCATTTTTAGACAAAAAAAATAAAGTCCCTACTGGGATTTGTTCTAAATGAGAGTTCAGCCTGCCTGTTGCACCACTGGGGTTAATTCTCAGTCTCAATCTGCTTTAAAAATGTCAGCCTGAACTCTCAGACTTAATTGTTACAGGCATTTTATAACCAGGACATTCAAAATCCTCAGACTGCTCCCTCTTGCTACCATAATTGATTCTTAATAGATATTCTCAGGCTCTTTATACTTTACATTTTGGATGCTGTGCAAATATGGAGAATGGAGAAAAGGGGAATAGAAAGGAAGAGTTGTGTGTGTTTCTCTCTCTCTCTCTCTCTCTCTCTCTCTCTCTCTCTCTCTCTGTGCATTTTTGTATGTTCCCTGTGAATATCTGTAGTAGGTACAATGATGGGATACCTGGATCAGCCGACAAAGATGAATTCTGACAGATCGGTCAGAGTCTGGGGTCACCCTTCTTTGGCCTCCTGGAGCAACATTCTTTAGGTGTAGCCATTTCGGAACTTCAGTGCAAGCATATGGCTGGTCATTTGGATGTGAGTTATAAAATGTCATGATGCTCTCCAGTGTTCTGTTCTTTCACTATTTTGACAATCTGATGGATAACCTGGCATTAACTAGGAAGAGGACAATATTATCCAGCCTGAATAACTAATCTCCTAAGAAGTACAAAGTTGAAGGATCTTGATGCACATGAATCTTATAAAATGTGCTTATAAAATGTGTTCTATCCAAATAAGCTCAGTGGCCCCTAAAATAGCCTTTTCTGATCCATGTCTGGAACTTTGGCATACCTCACAAACCTCTAAGCCAAAATTATTTAATGAAGTAATGACTGTTCTTTGTGCATGAAAAAATAGGAAATGTTGATGTTCAACCTTCTGTTGACTAATTTTCCATCTTTATGTCCATTTTTAGGGACGCCCTGGACCAACTGGCATTCAAGGTCCAGCAGGTCCTGAAGGACTTGCTGGTCCTACTGGTTTATCGGGGTTGAAAGGAGAAAGAGGCTCCCCAGGCCTTCTGGGACCATATGGACTAAAAGGAGATAAAGTAAGATTCACCTTTGACGCAAGGGCTATAAGTACAAATGTCAAGTATTGTCAGTTTCAGTTCTAATTTATGGGAATAATACTGTTCCTAAATATTTTGGTGCCAGGATACATATTTTAAGAGACGATGAATGCAAATATAATGATGCATGCTTTTAATCACAGCACTCAGATGGCAAAAGGCAGGTACATCTCTCTGAGTTCAAGGCCAGGCTGGTCTATACAGTGAGTTCCAGGCCAGCCAGGGCTACCTAGTGAGACTCTCAGAAAAAAAAGAAGAGCTAGCCAAAGTACATTTAGTACTTGTATGAAAATGTCTTTATGAAACACAGCACTATGTAATGAATATACATCAATAAAAATAAACTATGAAGAAAAAAAGAAAGAGCCAAGCCAGGCATGGTGATGCATACCTGTAATCCCAACACGCAGGAGGAGAGGAAGGAAGATTGCTACAAATTCAAGGCCAGCGTGGTCTGCAAAGTGTCAGGCCAGCCGGGATACATATAAAAGGAAAAAAAAAAAAGCCAAAGATTGAGTGAGTGATGGGCCGATGATGGATCAGACCATTTTTAGAGACTCTCATAGCAAGCAAATTATAAAATGAATGCACTGGCTACTTACATGACAAGAGGGATCACTTGTGTCAAGTCATGTGGGTTTGAACTTGGCATGGATCAGAAGTCCAGTAGACATTAAGAATACCACAAAAGGGGCTGGAGAGATGGCTCAGTGGTTAAGAACACTGACTGTTCTTGCAGAAGACCCGGGCTCGAATCCCAGCACCCACATGGCAACTAACAACTGTCCGTAACTCCAGTTCCAGGGGATCCGACAGCCTCTTCTGTCCTCCACGGGCATTGCATGACACATGTACACTTATCTACATGCAGGCCATACATGCATACACATAAAATAAAAAATAAGAATACCACAAAAGAGACTAGCAAGCAAGAACTCAAAAGACTTAGAAGCAATCTGTGTTGCAAATGTAGGGAATGGACTTCAGGGAAGGAGAATGGTAATATCATGGTGAGTAGCCTACTAAGTTTAACAACTCAATTTATACTCCCTATGTATTTCCATCACCTCCCATTCATCTCATTTTCTGAGAAAGTTTTATCATGCTAACATTATGAGAATATAACACTTATCAATTGGATTAATTGCAATTTATTATTCATATATACTCATCTCGTAGGGAGGAATACATTGCACAGTATGTGAGGCCACACAGGGTTAAACTCAGGAACAGAGTGAACCAAAAGGCTGTAGACATCAGGCTTTCTAGAATCAAGAGGTTGTGCTGCCCTGGCTCCCAAAGAAGGGTGTGATTTAGTTTGTTTGGATAATTCTGTAGTATAGAATGCACTGAAACTGTCATCCAAGGATAAGCAAGAACTGCACCTGCTCCCTTTGATTTAAAAAAATGTTGTTTGGCTAAGAGCCCTTACCTGAAGGAGCACAATGGGGAGGATATTTCTGGTTAGGCTACTCAAAGGCCTCCTGGTTTTGTCCAGATGTCAAGGTCACCTGTAATATTGAGCGTTCATTTTAGGACTTATACTATACTGCTAAAGATAAGAACTGGTTTTAGAACACAAACATGTCCAAGACCTTAGAGTGATCCCTTAGACTCAGGATAGAGAACATGGCAACACAGAATGAGGAAGAGGATAAAAACACTAACAACTAAGTTCATCAAATCACATCAGCAAACCTGCTGCACCTAATAGGCATTGATTGGATTAACTCACACATTCTTCTCCCTTCTTCTTTCTCTAGGGTCCCATGGGAGTTCCTGGCTTTCTTGGCATCAATGGGATTCTGGTGAGTGTGTCCGTAGAAGCAATTTTATCATCACCCCCTTGGTTCTGCCTCCTAGCCCACATATTACGATCTTAGAGACATTTTCTTCTCCTGTAAGCCTGCTCAGGGCTAAGCACTGAGACATGTGTGATGAGGAATAAAGGGCAGGAGTCACACACACATTCAGCCTTGGACTCAGGTTCAGGCAGCCTTTAGGCAGATGGTTGATATCTTAACCCAAGTAAATTAGTGTTGGGGATTGAGAGGAGCTTTGACTGGACATAGAGGACTGATTCTTCGTTGCAGAGGCAGAGGCACATTAAAGCACACATGTACTCGTTATATGAAAATTAATGAAGTACACTGAAATTAATAGAAAAATCCTTAATGATATCTTGATACATTTTATTTCAGTAATTTGATATCTTTAGACTTATTTCACTTTAGAGGGAATTTCCCTTTAAGTTTTACTTTGCCAGAGATAGTGAGGTTGAAGCTTGTGAACAGATTCCTTCTCCATTCCATCCCTCCTAACTCCTTAGTTTTCCGATTTTTGTCCTATATTCCCACTTAACTCACTGTTAGGGATTCCGTGGTGACATTTCATCAACCTTTGCATATAACACTTGGAACTTAACTATCACTGTTTGGCTTTCTCCTTACCACCTTCTTCTATATTTAATGCCTAGCCTGGGCCATCCTTCTCTATAGCAATGGTTTTCAATCTTGCTTAAGAGACCAGCGTCTGTGTGGAAGCTTAGACTACAGAAAAAAAGCATACCTCTTCCACCTGTGGTAGGGCTTGAGCCTGTCTTCATCCTTCTAACAACTTCTAAGGGATTCTTCTGGGCCTTATCAAAGCACTGTTAGGGAAACTCTAGCTCACTACTGTCTTGTGTTAGGCTTCATGATCTTCTGGTAATCAGTAAAGGTGGTTCAAATCTCTTTGTGCCAATTTATAGGCAATTTCTTGTGCATGTACTATGTGCTAGTACTCTACTATGGGATATACAGGAAGGAGAAAGTTTCACCTTCATAGATATTATATGACCCAGTTTCTCTCAGGTTCTAGTAGATATTTTGTAGATCTTGAGGATATAAGAATATATTTCTTATATTTATCACATCGCCCAAAAGACTTCTACATTTTTTTATATTTTATTTATTATTTTGACTTTATGTATATGAGTGTATTGCCTGCATGTATGTGAGTACACCCATGTTGTGCAATGCCGCGAGGTCCGAAGAGGGCTTCAGATTCCCCTGGAACTGGAGTTAAGGACGGTTTGTAGCCACCATGTGGGTGCTGGGAATCGAACCCAGGTCCTTTGCAAGAGCAGTCAGTGCTCTTAACTGCTGAGCCATCTCTCCAGCCCCAGATTTCTACATTAAAAAATATTTTATTTATTTTTATTTTATGTGTATGAGTGTTTTGACTGCATATATGTAAGTGCACCCATGATGTGCATTGCCTGCAGCGGCCAGAAGATGGAGTCTGATCCCCTGGACCTGGAGCTAAGGACAGTTGTTAACTGCCGTGGGGATACTGAGACCTGAACCCAGGACCTCTTGGAGAGCAGTCAGTATTCTTAACCACTGAGTCATCTCTCCAAGCCCATAGATTTCTGCATTTTATTCAACTGCAGTGTCTAAAAAAATGCTCAGAAATAAGCCAGTTGGATAATTAAGTGGACAAGGATAATCAACTTTTTTTTAAAAGTCCACTGACATTTTCTGATGACTGTATTCCCATGGTTACATAGGCCAGAATCCCAAGTGCATCTTCTAGAATCAGGACAGCCAGGCGTGGTGGCGCACAGCTTTAATCCCAGCACTTGGGATGCAGGGGCAGATGGATCTTGGTGAGTTTGAGGCCAGCAGGGGTTACAGGGAGACCCTGTCTTAAAAAGACAAAAAATAAAGAATCAATACATGTGTGTACCAACTGTTAAACTGGAGGTAGCCTTGGCCATTCATTCTGCAGACCTGGCTTGGCCAGAGATGCATAGGTGAGTGGAGCTTGCAGTGTTACTGTACCCTTCCCCCTACACTCACTTTGTTTTTGTTGAGTTTTGTTGTTTTATTTTGAAAGAGGATTTCATTATGTATCCCTGGCTGTCCTGGAACTCACTATGTAGACCAGGCTTGCCTCAAACTCACAGAGATCCACCTGCCTCTGCCTCTAGAGTGCTGGAATTAAAGATGAACACCACTACACCTGCCTTACACTAACTTTTGAATGGGAGCTGCAAGCCAGTAAGTCTTGTGAGGCTGAACTGCCCCTGGCCCCCACGTCTAGCTAGACACTTCTACCTCCAACTTGTAGTCAAGGTAGGTATTGGTCACTTCTCTTTGGGGCTTCATTGCTTCGGAATAAGAGTTCCAGCTGTCCAGAATCCTCCAAATGATCTGTCTACTCCCAAAAGACACCCCTACATCCTTCTCCTTCCCTTGACCAAAGGTTGTCTGTTTCATTTGACTTTTGATTTCCCTAGTTTCAGATTCTCCAGGTATCCAAGAAGTATCAATTGAGCACCTCTGTTTCAGTACTTACCTCTTCCTTCTATCTTGAAGCTCTCAGGAGTCTTTGGTGTCTGGCTTACTACTCTAGCTCCTTGATGTATATGGTTCCATGATATTATCTTGTGTGACAGTCCCATCTTGCTCCTTAAAAGCATAGATGATGTCTTTTGTTCCTTGCAGAGGCCCAAGAGTCCCAGGAAACCTAAAATGTCTAAAGGACTGATTCTACCCTTAGGACCTAGAAAAGCCACAGCTCTCAGACAGGCTGCCTCAAACAGAAAAACACCAACAACACAGGCTCTGCCCAACTAATCAATTTGTCCAATTTTTTTGCAACGCACATTTAAGTAGTTAGACTGAAACCAACAGCTTTTCTATCACATTCTGCTAAACTAGATCACTTCACAGATCTGGCTCCTCTCTGAAAAATGGCTGATCATTAACATATGTGTCACTGGTTTGGATCCCAAAACTTCATTTTTGCTACTATGTAGACAGTTTCAACAGGAGTGAGCAAGTACTCAATTTCATATTAATTCAACTCATTGCACCACATGGCACAGCATCCTGTGCCTATGCATTAGAATAGTCAATATTAGAGTAACAGAGACTAGAGATGGTAGAGCTCAAGGCAGTGAGTGATATATCAGTTGTGAGATGGGGCTGTTAGCATCTACCACATATGTATATTTATGGAATATTTTCAGTTAAAATGAGTTGAGAGCAGAGGATTCAAGATGTCCTTGGAAATTATGTTTAACTTTTTGCAGGGACTCAGTCTCAAACACGTCCCTGCCTAGAGGCTTGTAAATAAGCACAGTAGATTTATATCCATAAAGTAACACATAGCACTCACCACACGGAAACTTGTCCTTGGAACTGGGTTTCTGGGAACACTGCCTTTCTGGATCACAGCAGATCCTCCTAGTCTGTCTGCTTATTTCCTAGTGGATATATAGAACTATGATCTCTCCCCCAAAGAGCTATGCCCTTGGAAAGCTGAAGCACACATATGTAAAAATCATTCACTGTAGCCAAGAAGGGCAAAGTTCCAGAAATTCTGTGGTACTGATCATTGAGAAGATGTAGAACACCACCCTATAGCTTATCTGTGTTGACTTCCCAGGAAGAAGAGTTACCATTTACTGAGTCCCTACTTAGTAATGGTTCTACTCTCACTTGATTTGAATTATAACACAATTTTTAAAAATTTTTATTGAGCTTTTGTAACTTCATATACCAGTTCTTAATCAAATTTAGATCCCCTCACCCATCCATGCCCCACCCCGATTCCTCCACTGGACCTCATGTGTTCCACCATGCATGTTAAGTTCTATCCAGTCAAGCATTTATACCCAGTTTTCCTTTAGTGGAAATTCATCCACTGGAGTCTGGTCAGCCCATCTAGACATTGTATGTAAGGCATACTCTCACATAACACAATTTTTAAGTGTTGACAACTCTCTATAAATTGTATGTTATTCATCATCATTTTACTAATGAAGGAACTGAATGCTCCAATTGGAAATTAGCAAAGCTGAGTTAGAACAAAGTCTGACTGGTTCAAATTTTGGACTTCCCATTGTACCAGAAGAATGAGAGAACTGATCCATCTAAGTTAGAGGTCAGAGATTGATTCCAGAAAACTCCACTATGGTGGAGAAAAGTAAACAGGCATTCTTACAGGTGGGAGGTATTAGGAGTTTATATGAGAAAACTAGAGAAGAAAAGCATGTGGATACTAAAGTGTAACATGGTGGTATATGCCTTTAATCCAGCATTTGGGGGACAGAGGCAAGGGTATCTCTGGTGGGGGCTAGCCTGGTCTACATAGTGAGTTCCTAGACAGCTGGAGCTATAGGGAGACCCTGACTTGGAAAAAAAAGAATCTAGATAAAACTTTTGGTGTCCCACGAGTCAAGAGGAGCTTTGGTACTGAGCTAGCCCAGCCTTAGGGAATTGGGGACTAAACCCAAAAAGCTTAACTGAGTAGAGTTGAATAGAGCATATTTAGAGGATGTGGTAGGATTAAGGGAAACAATAATGGATGATGTAGCAACTGACTCAAGAGTTGTTAATACTGGGATCCAGTGGAGCTATGGAATAACTGTTGCCAAACAGGATCTAAGACTTTAGGGAAATGTGACTATTTCTAGAAGCACAGCCAGGGAGGGAGAACATGGAGGAATTAAAGCATTTGTCCTTTTTGTCCCTCTTCCTAGCTTCCTCTCCAAATTATGTTTCCAAATGCCCATATACAACTAGGAGACAGAAGGAAAGGGAGCCTATAGGGTACAATGCCACCAAAAACAGAAGTCTGGAGATCTCAGGGGAGATGAGAATAACTATCCTAGTTGGTAATAAAGAGTTGAGAACTCTAGTATGCTGCCCGTTTCCCCAGCACAGCCGAAATCATTACCCGACTGGTCTGAACTAATGCATTTGTATTTGCATTCTGTCTACCTCCTACAATTCTAAATAACAATGAAAATGAAATTGAATTTTGGCTAGCATTTTATTTATAAGAATATAGTAAAAGATTATTTCCTCTAACATAGTAGTCCTCCTTATTCATGAAAGATATATGCTAAGACTCCCCACAGTGGATGCCCGAAAATGTGGATATCACCAACCTTATAAGTACATGCCTTTCCCATCTTATTAAGCACTTAACACACACTATGGCAATAGCTTTTACAGTTTGAGGTTGGACCTTAAAATTAGCACAAATTTCCTTTTCCTGCTTCACACTTTAATAGCTAGATTTTGTCTTACATTAAATCATACTAATCTCAACACATGAGTTTTTTTCCTTATGTATTAAATTGAGAACTTTCATCTTTTCACTTAAAGAGCTATTTTCCTTCTCTTTGTCATGACCAAACTGCCAGGATCTCTACCCTTGTGCTTTGTGGCCCTTATTAAGTAAAATAGACATTACATGAACACAAGCACTGTGATACCACTGCAAAATTGATCTGATAACCAAAGTAGCTACTAAATGACTAATAGGCTAGAGAATGTAATATAAATATTCATAGATATGCTGGAAAGGGGGATGGTTTATATCACAGGTGGGATGGAATGGGTTGACACGAAGTTTCATTATACTACTCAGAACTATGTGAAATTCATGAATTGTTTGTTTCCATGGATAAGGAGAAACTACAAAGTTTCATTTCTAATACATGACAAGTTTCCATCAAATCATTAAGTGTACATTTCACTTTTTAAAATTTGTTTCTATTGAATTTTTGTGTATTTTATACAGAATATCTCAAACAATCTTAATCATCTTTAAACCCCATCCCCACTGGCACCTCCCATACCTCCCCCCACACACTGGAACCCATATACCTCTTCAGCCATATTAAAGCCCAGTGTGTCAAGTCAGTGTCCCCAGGTGTTCCCCATTGAAGTCCATTTATGGAGGTCTAATCAGCTTATTTAGAGTCTCTTGTTTTAGGAAGATCAGCTCTTCCTCACCTACTAATAATCAGTTGCCAGTGTTTTTCAGATAAGATTGGGGTCTCCTGTTCATTTCCTCAGTTCTATGCTGGTTTTTTGTCTACTTGAGTTTACGAATCTTGATCATCTTTATACCCTCATCTCCACTGGCACACTTTCACGCCCCACCCCCGCCACTGGACTCGATATACTCTGTCATTCGTATTAAGGCCCAATGTGTCAAGTCCGTGTCCCCAGACATTCCTCTGTGCAGTTTCATCTGCTGAGGTCTAGTCAGCCTATCTAGAGTCTCTTGTTTTAGGAAGATCAGCTCTTCCTCACCCAGTAGCAATCAGCTGCCAATGTTTCCTCAGCTAAGAATGGGGTCTACTGTTCATTTCCCCAGTTCTATGCTGGGTTTTTGTCTGCCTGAGTTTGCATGGGACTTTTGTATGCTGACGCCATTGTTATAGAATCATATGAGCAGGGTCACAGGAGCTTGTAGGACTCTGTTTCCACATTTCACTTTTAAAACTATTTAAGAGGAAGTAGGAATCTACCTTTCATTGGCCTGTCCAGATGATCTACAAAGGTCATCTGTTTGCACCACCCAAAATATAACTGGCATTTAGTAGATTAAAAGCATTATATTTTCCACAGGGGAACTCTGTGTCCAGTTCTGAAAAATGATTGAATTCCAATGAGCTATATGAGAATGCTTATTAATTCCCCAGTAAAACAACTGCCTCGATGGTAAATATGAGAAGAGGATATAGTTCAGTTCCCTAACTGAAGCAATAACCTGATGTAATTGGGACAAACTGAGATTGCAAGTGAGGTTCTTACAAGACTTGCTTATTTAGGACTAAGTCCAAAGTCTACCTTTCACTAGAGAAGATGCTGTGGGAACTTCTGCTCTGATAACCAAGATCCACCATCCATTCCCATGCAAAGATTCCAATTCAGAAAGTTAGCTCAGGATCTGTCCAGCCTGAGGACTCTCAAAACTTGGCATGGTTCCCTGTTGGTAGCAGTTCCATTGCCAGACAAGGAAACTCCATTTTGGTACATTTTTATACTCAGGAAAAGTAAAGTTGTAGCACCTTATGTTTCAAATCTGTCTGCCCTTGATCTCTTTAGTTTCAGCTTGGATCCTACTAAGCATCAGTCTTTTTGAGAATGATAACATTAAGTGGTGATTAGCAACATACATCTGAATATAAAGGAAAGGTTTGAGGGCATATGTGATAAGGTAATGGACAAGGAGTCAGAGCTTAGCAGGTACTTGGCTTTTCTCACTGTGGAACTTTTCAGATTAGCCAGAAGTCCTGTGATTGACTTGGTTCCTTCTTTTCTCTTTGAACAGGGCCACCCTGGACAGCCAGGCCCCAGAGGTTTACCAGGCCTAGACGGCTGTAATGGAACTCAAGGAGATGTTGGATTTCCAGGCCCTGTTGGCTATCCTGGGATTTTAGGACCACCTGTATGTTGCCAATTTTTTGCACTTTAGTTCAAATGTGCCTCCAAATGTGCATTTTTTCTGTTTCTCTGGCAATCTCATTAAGTTTTAGTGGATGGCCATGGTACCACCTTGTCCAATGCAGAAGTCTGTACTGATGGCACCACCCAGTGAAAATCTAAGAAATGCCAATTGCAGAATGTAGATGCTACATGACTTTAGGTTACTTTTTTGCTTGTTCGTTTTAGGTCTTTTTGAGACAGGGTCTCCCTGCAGCCCCAGCTGGCCTGGAACTCACTATGCAGACCAGACTGGCCTCAGTCTTACAGCGATCCATCTGCCTCTGCCTCCTGAGTGCTGGGATTAAAGTCACATACCACCAGGCCTGATTTATTCAGGTTACTTTTTAATGCTATTTTTTGAATTGTCAAGAGTGTTGAAATGAGATTGTTTAAGTAAATGAATATATAAGTAAATAAATAAATAATAGCTATAGTGCATTTCAGAGCAAGATGCACAGTTGGGCTATTTGGCATGTTCCTATTCCAGATAACATTAGGAAATGCTTGGAAGACTAACATGTGATCACAGGAGCACATACAAGCACCCAAAGACTTGGCAAGCTTGGTTTATCAATACATCTTAACCAGGTGTATTTTGTCCCTCGGGGGCATTTGAATTCTTATTGATAATTTTGGATGTCACAGCTGGGGATATCTTAATAGTACAGGATTATATACCCCCTGCCACATCAAGGACTCATTTTTTCCAGTGTCAGTGCTAATGAAGTTAAGAAACACTGCACTCATTTTGTCCCTTACTCCCACCCCACATCATCACCCTTGCTTATAGGGTCGATACACTACTTATTGGTCCCCAATGTCACCACTCTTTAAATTTCATCCATCCAGATAGAGCTAAGATATTCGGACCTAAAGGATCTTCAGTAGCTATCATGCCCTTTCAAGGCTGAATATGAGTGACTGGAATAACCTAAATTGATGCATTTTTAACTAGATTTCAGAGTTATATGAGTTGTCTTAAGTAACCAGGTTGTGGGTTATGATGAATATATGTATATATGTGTGAAAGAAAAAGACAAGCAAAGTACAAGCCCCATATTGGCATAAAGGACCCTGACATCTAAGTTCCAAACCAGTACACAGTGGTGGACTGGGGGAGGAGGTAACAGAAAAAAAGTAAAGTTCCAATGTGGAATAATCTGTGACAGTCATAAAGCTCCCTCAACACTGCCATGGCAACAGGACAGAGGAATAGAATAGAGAATAGAAGTCCAGTGAAGCAGGAATTCAACCTCAAGGAGGAGAATAGAGATCTTGAGGTAATAGACATCCTTTGAATGACAGAGCACAAGAGTGGAAAACTAATCCTGGCCTGAAACTTCACCTTAAGCTTAAACGGAAACTTGGGTATGTATTTTACTAAACTGAACCTTACCCCCCTGCTGAATATCCATTCAGTAACCATCTTTGAAGCTTCTTTGAAAAGAATAGGGATCAAAAGAATAAGGTGAAGCAGGCAGTGTTAAGAAACTAACTGATTTATATTTCTGGACCCCCGCTGTTTTAATGTCCCTGAGCTTGAGGAATTCATCAATCTACAATGAAGTCCCCAATGTTTACCTGCAGTATTAATCCTGACTTCCTCTTACATGTAAGAACTTTGGTTTCTTTTTTCCGAATGGGGCCAAATGGTAGCAGATACTAGCTAGCATCTGCTACTGAGACAATGAAAAATCTGGCTGAAAGACTAGAACTGTTTTCCATGTCAACGATGAGACACATCAGCCTCTTCGTAAGGTTGAAAGTGAACTTGCATGGTAGAAACAAAGGGTGAAGTTGCTTTTGTAGTACTTTTAGACCGAAGGCGCGTAAATCAGTGCACAAAGACACTTGGCCTGTAGCTCTTTTACATTTTAAAGAAAGAATAAGAAAGATATGGGACAAATCCCAGATGTCACCCACAAAGCTTAAATGTTTGCTATCTGGATCCTTCGAAAAAATTGTTGACCTTGGACCTAGACAAAAGCCCTATCAGTAGTTTATACCTATAAGGGGTAGAGCTTAAAATTATATGGGTTTGCTCAAACCAGAGTTCTTAATACATATAGAATCTTCCGTTTTCTAATTTCCATTCCTTCACAGACCTGTGACATGGAGACTGAGGGATGGTGTCCAACTCTGAGACATAACACCTGTTCAGAATATGGGCTTCACTTTTTAACACAGCAAATTTTACCGTAGCATAAGAAATATAATTTGAGCTTCTCATTGCTCCAGCCTATATCTGCTCAGCTCATACTGTTACCAAAATTCTGAGTGTGTGTGGGGGGGGTGCGATTCTTCACAAGTTTCTCTCATTTTACTCAGGGGCTGCCTGGTCGGAAAGGTTCAAAAGGGGAACCTGCTCCTTTTCAAGGTAGCATCACAGGAATGAAGGTAAGATCCTGTAAAGCAGGCAGCAGAGGAAGTGGTAGGCTACATCCCTGTCCTGCCCTGACTTGGCCCCACCTCCTACCCAAACATTTCCAGAATTAGCATCTGTTTAAGGAACTGACCTAGCTAGATTTAAAAGGATCCAGTGTTTTTGTGGTGGAAATATTAGCAGAAATGTTTGCAGCTATGCTGTCAGGCAGATTTGCTTTTCGGAATCTACACCAAAAAACAAGAAACAGATCAACGAACAGTTTGCATGGTTATCATTTTCTTTGACAAGCCAAAACATTTCCTAGAGGCAGACTTTTTTATTTCCTTTAAAGTCCTTAATGTCTGCATACCTTGATTTAAGTCCATATATATCTTTGTACATCTTAGTATGGCCACGAGCCCAGCATCCTGGCCCCACCCTTTTCTAGACCCCTGGATATCTGCAAAAACTTGTCCATCAGCTCTGTAACTGATTGAAAACTTTCAGCTCTTGTCAAGAATCTTTTTGTGACTTTACTTTTGGTGTACAATGCCTGGTAGCCTTGTGGGGCTTAATAAACCCTAGTTCCAGATGACTGACCCTGTTACTTTGCAGACTGGAAAAGGGGCCAATCATTGTACTAGTAAGCTAATGGGAATCTATGTGCCCAGCGTTGGAGGGGAAAATACATGAAGCTAAATGATGATAATTTTCTATCTTCCATCAGTGCACAGAGTCAGAGACTTTGCAGACTGGCTCTAAAAGCCATTATGGGGGTGGGTAGCTGGATGACTGGGGAAGATTCAAGGTTTCAACGATTGACTATGAGTGCCATACTAGAAGATAGAATATTAAAGTTGGAAGGGCCTCATGATTATTGGACTCATACTGCTCATTTTACAGGTAGAAACTATAAAGTACACTTAGGCTATTTGACTCACTCTGAGTCACATAGCCAGTTCTCTGAAGAGCTAAACCTCAGGCAGTGTTCTTTCCATGCTACAGAGAGCCGGGTTTTTTTTGTTTTGTTTTTTTTTTTTTAAACTGTAAACCAAGTGGGGCAAGACCAGCAGGTGTCAAAATACAGCCTTTGTCTTAGCAAACATTGATTAAATGGTTTTGCCAAAAATCAAAGAAACCCTGGATCCAATGGAACACAGCAATTTCCACAAGATGGTTATATTACAGATTCATACAGTGGCTTAAGATGCTGCAAAGTAATTAAAATGTAATCAGAGACTGTATGCTCTGTTGATTTTCCCTTGAAATGTCTGATTTGCATTGTATACATATGGGCACAGATTCTCTGGGGATGAAGGCACACGGGAAGGTAGCTTTGCTTTCTTCCAAAAAAACATAAAATCACCAGCCTGCAGAAGCAGTTTCTAATTGATAAGTTCCTACCAAAGGTGAAAATTAATTAATCTAAGTAAAATAGGAAATCTCGTTCAGCCAAGGCTATAATATTTACTTTCTAGAGTCCAGAATTTTTACAGGGAAATAGTAAATGGTTAGATATAGTCAACTCATGCATTATTTAAAACACAAGACCTTTATTTAAAACATAAGTCCAGGTTTCTGCAATGTGTTTTTTAAATATTTTATTTATTATTTTTATTTTATGTGTATGAGTGTATTGCAGTACCTGCAGAGGTCAGTGGGCATTGGATCCCCTGGAAATGGAGTTAGGACAGTTGTTAGCAGCCATGTGGGTGCTGAGACTCAAACCAAGGTCCTCTGCAAGAACAACCAGTTCTTTTAACCACTGAGCCATCTCTCCAGCCCCACCACAATGTATTTTTATTCCTATGCATCTTATGTTAATTTTCTGAGATACTTTGGGCTTAATTTTTAATCTCTTCTCTCTGTCTTTGTTTCTCAGGGGGATCCTGGGCTGCCTGGACTAGATGGAATCTCTGTAAGTTGTGATTTTTGTGTTGACCTCTCAATGCTTAGTAGAGTCACAATTTTTTTTTCATTCTTTTTGGTGGTATTCAAAGGTCTTCATAGGCTTTCTCAAGGAAAAGCTAGAGTGTTGAGGTAGAACAAGTTATGCTATCCACATTTTCCAGATAGAATATCCTAAGAAGATTGTCTTCGGACTTTAAGTCAAAGACATATGTACAATGCCCCCCCCACTGGTGAAAGTCATGTTCCAAGGTCCCAAATGGACACTAGAATCCACAAAGAATATTAAACCCTAATAGACTATGTTTTTCATATATATATATACTGATGATGTACTTAAATTTATACTTAGGAACAGTAAGATATTAGCTAGTAATAAACTATGAATCTTGATCTACAGATAAATTAATAAATGGAATACAAAGAAAAATTAACTATAGGATACTTTACTAAAATAAAGCAAAAGTAATAAAGGTTATGTGAGTGTAATCTCTCTCTTTTCCTCCTGCTCCCTTCTCACACCTTCCTTCTTGGAAGATGTGGAAGAATACAATATCTATTTGATGAGATGAGGTGGTATGAGTAATGTAGGCTCTGGGATGTAATATTAGGCTCATACATAAGGTTTACTTGAACATAAGCACTTTGGTACTTTTTCTGTTTAGTATTTTTGAACTGTAGTCATAGAAATCAAAAACAATGGATAAACAGAGGGCACTGTGTATATATTAAAAATGCATTTTGTCTTTAATTCAGAAAGCATCTACTAAGTGTTTTCTGTGTGTTCAGTACTGTAGAACACATTTATTTTAAATGTTTCCCGTATAGAAATTTCCTATAGGGCATTAATAATAGTCTATGAACATCCATTAAGTTGTACTTATACAAGCTTTCTTTTTCCTTGATATTCCACATTGCCATCAATTACTTTGAAAAAGCCTAAGAACTGTCCCTCCCTTTCTTCGTTCTTTTTGGTATTTGTTCCATTTTCTTGTCTCCTTTTCTTTTGTCAGGTCTCAACTCATATGGAGTATATACCATCAGCAATCTGCTGTGACTATTCCCGCATGCAGTGTAGACACTATCCCTGCCCCCAAGGATATAAAAATATAGCAGTAAGAATGTGTCCGAAGAATTGTAGAGTCACTTAGAGGAAGAAATGCTGGGCATCTAAAAGTATAACATGGGAGGCATATATCTAAGAAAGAGAAAGTGGCTTCTGAGAAGTTTAGATGAAGTTTAAATTTGCTGGCAGTAGAAAGGTTTTATGCAAGAGACATAAAGTAGGCAAGCCCCCCAAAAAAATACAAAGATAACAAAAAAATGCAAAGATAACTAAGGACCACAGGCTCTCAAAACTAAGCAAAATTGGCTTAAAGGGTATGCTCATTAAAATGTTAGAATTGCATCTACTCCATTTCCTTCAGTTTCTCTTAGGGATTCGTTCCCTTGCTCACAAAAGTACTGTGTTTGCCCATTTATTACAGGCATGATACAGAAAGTACTGAGATTTGAGAACAGGATGTTTTGTGACTAAACAACAAATTTGTGACCCATAAGTAGACTGAAGGCTGTTAGTGAATTTCAAAGCATGCTCACATTATCTTTCATTCCCAGAGAATTTTTCAATTCCACTTTTTCTTCCTAGTCTCTAAAGCTTTAAGCTTAATCTCTTAAACTTCCCATCCCATATTTGGGCACATACCACCTTGGTCCCGCTCCCCCATTGGAACGAAACCTTTCATTTTCCCAAACCAGTTTTCTCCTGATCTTACTGTGTTAAGTGTTGTTACTAAGTTCTATTCATTTTCTAATTTCCAATTTGACTTTTTTCCTTTGACCCATGGAGCATTCAGAACTGTGTTATTGTATTTGAAAATATTTGGCAACTTTCCAGCTACCCTTCTATTATTGATTTCTAGTTTGTTTTATCAAAATTAAGAAGGCACATACTTGTGTTAAGTCCTCTTAAATTTGCTGGTTTGGTTTTATGACATTACATGTGGTCTATCTAGCTAAATGTTCCAAATGTGCTTGCAGAGAATATGTATTCAGCTGTTGGTGAACCTAATGATTTAAACAATATCCATTAGGTCAAGGTAGTTGATGGTGTTTTTGTCAGTGACATGACTGAATTTTTTTAAGTTCTACTAACTGCTAAGGGAGACATGGAAATTTCCAACTGTAATTGCATTTTGTCTATTTCTCCTTACAGTTCTGTCAGTTTTTGCTTTATGTACATTGAAACTCTTCTATTGGATATAAACACATCTAATATAATGTCTTCTTGAATTGACCCATTTATATTATGAAATGCCTCTTCTTTATCTCTTGTAATAGTTTTCTTGAAGCCTATTTTATCTGATACTATACAACTGTTTTCTTTTTATACAACTTTAATAGTAAAAGGTCTAAAATGGAACTAAGTTTAATTAATTTTACAGTAATTAATTTTTTTGGAGACAGGATCTCTCTGTAGCCTCAGCTGGCCTGGGACTCACTATGTAGACCAGGCTTCCTCTATTTCATAAAGATCCACCTGGTTCTGCTTCCCAAGTGCTGGGATTAAACATGTGCACCACCACATCCAACTTTCACATCTTTAATATTTTATTAAGCTCTCTTTATTTCTATCCTATCCATCTATTTATCACTATCTATCAATTCATCCTATTTTTGGTGCATTTCAAAGTACATTACAGACTTACTCCTAAATAGAATAGCATGCCTATTATTAAACTTCAATATTTGTTTTGATTTTCCTTTTATATAAATTTTATATACAATGAAATTCACAAATGTTAAATGTGTGTTGGATGAATTTTGACAGATGCATATTTCTATGTAACCAAAAAATTCTATTAAGCTACAGAACATTGCTATCACCCCCCCCCAAAATTCTGTCTTGTCTCTTCACAATCAATTCCTGTTCCCACCCAGCCCTAAAGGGAAACACCATTCTGATTATTTTCCAGTGCTGGTCAGTTTTTGCCTGTTCTAGAAATTCATATATAGGAAATAAGAGCCAATGTAGCCTTTTGGATCTAGCTTCTCTCACCACAATGCTTTTGAGGTTCATATATATCATTTCATATATGAATAAACTTGCTGCTTTTCATTGTTGTGTATCAGTTCATTTATCAATCATCATGTCAGTAAATAACTGGGATATTTCCAGTGCCATTTAGTAATAAGGATGTCATAATCATTCTTACACAGTTTTTGTGGACACATGTTTTATTTTTTGAGAAGTTATCTTTCATTTTGACTTTGATAAAAACTTGTCTCTTCAAGGGTCCATCAGGATCCCCTGGATCTCCTGGAGGTGCAGGACCCATAGGATCACCAGGCTTACAAGTAAGGCTAACTGAAAAATAATATATGATTGCAGTATTCACTGGGCCATGGATTATATGGATGCTTATATAATTTAGGCCCTCTTAGAGAAGGGCAACAGCCATTTCTGGAAAGTTATGCTGAAACATGCTCTTGCTAAGAGCTATTCGTTCTCCTTGTTTATCAGTTTCTGTCTGACCATCGACTCAACTGGAAGTATAGCCCAGGAAAGACAAATACTTGACACATCTATTGCCACCTTGTGCTCCCTCACTTTGTCAGGCATTACTAATTAATCATACCAACCACCATCATCAGCCTTCTAAGGAAGCGTCTGAATTCTTCTAAGCCTTGCACCTTGGGCAGCTATATCTACCTACCTGATTTTGGATCCCAAACATATATCACTGGCACAGGAAGAATATAGCCAGTCAGCTCTGGTTCTAGGAAGGCTCTATCCCAAGATCATTTTCTCCAGTGTCTGAAATTCTGTACTTATTACCTTGAATGAGCTTCACCAAGTCACATTGAAACATTTATGACCTATTGTGAGGAATGACATATAATAATGTTGCTGCCTTGGTGTGAATGTGGCTACCAGGTCAATTTGGGAGAATTCTAAGAAGATTAAAAGAAACCATAAGAGATCTGAAGAGATGACATGCAAAGGACCTGAGTTCAGTTGCCAACTCCCATTTCAGACTGCTCATAACTGCCTGTAACTCCGGTTCCAAGAAATCCAATGCCCTCTTCTGGTCTCCATGGGCACTGCATTCACATGCACAAACACACACACATACACACACACACACACACACACACACACAATGTTAAAATATTTTTAAGATATTTTTATTGATGTGAGAATGTCATACAATATATTTTTATCATATTCAGGCCCCGTTCCCCCTCTCCATCCCCATCTTATTGTTGTCTCAAACTTCATGTCTTCTATTATTATTTGTCCTTTTTTAAGTTCTATAATATTTAATATGTGTTTCCCAAGTGCTCTTGGGTGTGGGTTTATCCCTCAGAGTCTGGTCAACCTACCAAGTGTCATGCATTAAGGAAAACTCTCCTCTCTCTCTCTCTCTCTCTCTCTCTCTCTCTCTCTCTCTCTCTCTCCCTCATCTATCAAATATTTTTATTAAAAAAGAAAAAGAGGGGGACTGGAGAGTTGGCTCAGGAGTTAAGAGCACTGGCTGCTCTTGCAAAGGATCTAGGTTTGATTCCCAGCACACACATGGCAGCTAGCAATCTTCCATAACCCCAGTTCCAGGAGATCTGATACCTTTTTCTGACCTCTGTGAGCATTGCACAACATGGGTGCACCTACCTACATGCAGGCAATACATTCATACATATAAAATTAAAAATTAAAAAATAATAAAAGAAAAGAAAGAAAAGACAGGGCTAGAGAGATGGCTCACCAGTTAAGAATACTTGCTATTCTTCCAGAGGACCGAGGTTCAATTCCCAGCAACCAGGTAGGGGCTAACAACTGTCCATAACTCCAGTCCCAGGGGATCTGACATCCTCTTCTGGCCTCTGTGGAACATTGCACACATGTGGTCCTCTTATATACACACAGGCAAAACACTTAAACACATACTATAAAAATAATAAATTAAATATTTAAAAAAGAAAAAAAGGAAGCCGTGAGAGATGGAACTGGAATCCAGTATGCCACAGCCAATCTTCACCACACAGGAAGCAGGCTTATCCCTGGCATATCCCAATATGGTCATGCTCTTTTTTTGTCTCAAATTAAGAAACAATAATTCTTTTCTTTCTTATTAATCTAGGGTCCTCCAGGCCCCCCTGGACTCCCTGGCCCTGATGTAAGTATACTTGGGGAACATTTTCATCCTGCCACTAAGTTCTCTGATTTTTTTCACAAAGATACTAGTTTAGTTGAATATACTTTCTGGTTAAAAATTAAAATTATAATTTAAGTTCCTGGAGCTTTTTAGTAAGTTATTTTCTTTTTCTTCCCTTCACCCCTGTGTCTCAGGGAAATATGGGGTTAGGTTTCCAAGGAGAAAAAGGAATGAAGGTAAGTAGATTTTGAAAAATACACTCTGTATTCTATATGCTCTAAGAAATGTCTCTAGTTATATACATATGCCTGCTTGTATAAGCAGGCTTGGTTTTCCACCTTAGGAGATGTCATTTCCCATTCCACATAGTTCCCCTGTGGGATCCCATGAGGCTACATGCACACATGCCACACATACGCTTTGGGATTTTTTTTTCTTTCAAAAGATTATCTCCCTGCGCCTACCTGTAAGTATATATTGCCTACAAATATGCACTCTTAAAATATATTCCTTTTTTTTCTTTTACCTGGGTATTTTTCTGCTGTTTTACTTTTTTGTCTGCTCCTTCATTTTCTCTGCTTTCTGCCTTCCCCATCCTCCCTCCTCTTCATTTTCCTCCTTTCCTCCTTCTCTCTCTGCCTCTCTTTCCCTTCCTCCCTTCTCCACCCCTTCATTCCCCCACACAAACACACACACCCCATCTCTTCTGTCTCTCTTCCTAACCTCTCTTTTACTATTTTCCTTTCTTTCCCTCCTTCCCTTCTTTGGACCAATTACACAGTTGTGTTCAACCATTTGACATCATGGCACAATATTACCCCCCCCAAAAAAAATCACAGAACTCTCAACGTTAAATAAGCTTACAATTTTGTGTTGGGCCACACTTATAGCTATCTTTAACTGCATGTGGCCAGGTGTGACCTACAGGCTTCAAGTTAAAGAAGCCTAGTAGAGTCTGATCACTGTTGGCAAGAGGTGGCCATTCACCTTACTCAAAGCCCTTGTGGCTCTTCTCATCACCCGTGCATACATAAACATAGCAACTGTGGCTCTGTGGTGGTTTTCCTCTGTAGTTATAGTACAAAATTCATTGGCTTAGAATTCTTCACAGTCCCTCGGCAATGAGAGTTTGATTTCCTCCTTGGCATGAGTAATGAACAATTTATATGTGGGTTATATCCAGAGTACAAACGCACCTTCTGCAAAAATCACCTGGATGGTTTATCCTTTGTTCAATGATCTATTTGATTTCGTAGGGGGATGTTGGCCTCCCTGGCCCTGCTGGACCACCTCCATCTACTGGTGAACTAGAGTTCATGGGATTTCCTAAAGGGAAGAAAGGATCCAAGGTAGCAAACATTTGTTGTAGGAAAAGAATTAACAGACCCTTTCCTATACTAGAATTGAAATCTAACAATCAGACCAACTTGATATAATACCAAGTTAGGGGTAACTGGTTTTTGTTTGGAAGGGAGGGTAAAAGCCTTTATTTTGTCCCTTATAGAAAGCATTCTTAAAAGATTGAGTTGTTTTCTGGTGTGTAGGTATGGATGTGCCTGTTTTTGACTATGTATATGAGTACTTTTGTGTCAGTTTGCATTTTAAATTTTAGTTTGCCAAATAACTTAAAACAAGCATTAAATGGTTGAGTTTTTCCTCTAACTAACCTCTCAGACTTATGTCTTCCCCAAAATTGCGAGTACAAGTCCATTGAATATAAAAATTTCTTTTTGTGTTATCACTTTGGAGAAGTTATTTGCCCTCAAAGCTTGACTATAAGGACTGGGAAATAGCTCTGTGATAGAATGCTTGCGTGGCATGCACAAGGCCCTGGGTTCCATTGCAGCACTGGGGGAAAATACATGACCTTAAATATAAGAAATATTGTCAATAAGTGGCAATAGATGCTCTAAGTCACCTTACCTAAACTAACAAGGTTTAAGGTGTAGACCTATGCCAGGCATGGTGGTGCACGCCTTTAATCCCAGCACTCAGGAGGCAGAGACTGGAGGATCTCGGTGAGTTCAAGGCCAGCCTGATCTCAATAGCGAGTTCCAGGTCAGCTGAAGCTAGGCTACAGGGAGACCCTGTCTCCAAAAGACCAAAAAAAAAAGAAGAAGAAAGATGTAGATCTATTTAGCTGAGACGTTCCATAATCTCTATTTTTCCATGAGGATATACAGTGGACATGATTGTATTTCAATGGCCATATTCTGCTAAAGTATGCAGATATCTTTCAGGAACCACCATTCCCTTCTTTCCTGGAACTCCTTTGATTTTTGTGATTCTATTTCCACAGTTCAAAGGCCCAGAAGGATACATACTGAGTCTCAATTCTTTAGTATTGTCTTTGTGGACAACCTCTGTTCCCTCCAGAGTTACAGGAGAAAATTCATTCATTTGGGAGGAGCCTACAAGTGTGTAAGAAATTATCTGGCATCCAGTCAATCTCAAACCATAGAGAGGTTTTCCATGGCACATACAGATAAATTAGTATTTTCAGAGGGAGACAAACTACAATTTTATGTCTCTACCTAAATTTCAATTCTTATCTTTTTCTCAAAACCATTGTCTTCTCTATAGTCTATATGTTGCTACAGAAAACCATGTAAATTCTTTCACAAGGAGGTAAATAGGTAACCATTCTTCTGTCTCTCAATTAGCCTGAGTGTTTGAGATTATGTATTAATTGGTCACTGGCCTGCCATAGGCCAAAGGGCTCCCTAATGCACGACATCCCATTGAGCATGGGAATCTACACCACCAGACAATGCTACAACCCTCATACCCATTGATTCCTTGCTGCACAGCCCAAGTATTTTCAATGAACCTTTGTCCTTTTGTGTTCACTGCTTTCTGCTGCCATTCATTAGCCTTTGGTTCATTTTCCAGGGTGAACCAGGGCCTCCAGGTTTCCCAGGCATGAGTGGCCCTCCAGGCTTCCTGGTAAGTCTTCCTACTTGGTCAACATGCATTGAGGGTCTGATTAGATTAAAAAGCTATAGTGCTGACGGGATAACAGGAAGACATGGTAATTACTGACAGTGTTACTATCTTCACCAAAGGCAATGAAGGAAATATACTTGTCTCTTGACCTCATGGATATTTTAGCATGTTTCTTAGATGTTATCAGCTCAAACTTGAGAGTTCGTACAGACCTAGGCTTTACTTCTGGTTTTACCAGTTTCTAACTTTTTAAAAGTTTTTTAACCTTTCTGGGTCCTGGTTTCCTAACCTACAAAAATGAGGACAGCGATAGGGTGTATTTGAAGATTAGATGTGATAATACACATGAAAACGGTTTTGTACACGGCTGCCACTTATCAAATGTTTAGTAAACGTGGCTGTTCTTAGGAATCCTACCTTTACTTTCCTATCTGCCTTTCTACATTAGATTCTGAGGCTCAATAAATGCTTTGGGAGAGCCAGAGAGATGACTCAGTGCTTAAGAGCATTGGGTGCTCTTGCAGAGGACCTGGGTTTGATTCCCAGAACCCACATGGCGGTTAACAACTACCCTTAGCTCCAGTTCCAGGAGATCCAACACCCTTTTCTGACCTCAGTGGGCAGTGCACAACACAGGTGCACTTACATACATGCAGACAAAACACTCATACACATAAAATAAAAGTAATAAAATATTTTTTAAAAATGTTTTTGGAAGGCTTCTATGTACCAGATTTTCTGCTCAATTCAGAGGCTACGATAGTAATTAGGTAGACATCTTTCCCTATCCTTGAGATTACATTCCAATGAGGTAGTGATAAAGGATGTGGAAAACAGATGAATCAATAGCAAATTTAGGGGCTTAAGATGTGTCTCAGTGGTATACTGTTTGTGTAGCATGCCCAAGACCCTGGGTTCTATCCCCAGTGCCACAAATAAAACTAAATAAGTCCACATAGTGGTGAAATATAAAAGATGGAGGGGTGCAGTATTGGAGTATTGATGGGGAGCCCAGTTTACCACTTGGGAGTGGTCAATAGTAGCCTCTCTGGGGAACTGATATGTAAGCTGAGATTTGTATAAAGGAATAAGTCTTGTAAAAATCAGAAAGAGTATATGTAGGCCGAGGGAATAATACCTACCAAAATCCTGAAGCTGAAAAACCTCAGTACTTTGGAAGCCCATCAGTGTGAGTGGGCAAAGCCAAGCATGGTGGTACATGACTAGAGTTCCATCACTTGAGAGGCTGAGGCAGGAGGATCACCATGAATTCAAGATTAGTATAAGCTACACAGCAAGATGCTACTCAAAAATCAAAACAAAAAAGTAAGTGGGAAGGACAAAATGAGAGAGGCCAACAAACAGGCAGAAACACAGGAGCCAAGTCGCAGCCCGCTTCATAGGTCAATTGTGGCTCTTAGTTGGAGTGTCACAAGAAGCTACTGTATGTGTCTTTGTGTGTGTGTGTGTGTGTGTGTGTGTGTGTGTGTGTAGGTGCACGTGTATAAGTGCACACATGTGTGTAGAGGTCCAAAGTTGACACTGAGGATTTTCTTCAATCACCCTCCACTTTATTTATTGAGGCAGAGTCTCTTATTGAACACAGAGATGCCCTAGGAATCCCTGCTTCTGCCTTCTGAGTGCTGGGATTACAGTTGGTCGTCATGCTTTCCTGTCTTTTAAGTGGGTTCTGCGGATCCAAACTCTGGTCCTCACATTTGCACGGCAAGCACTCTATCCCATTTCCCTATCCCTGACTTGTATTTTAAAGGTCACTTTGGATGGGTAAGGGAGAGATGGAGGAACTGGAGTAGTAAGCCCAGGTCATTACAGCAACCATGGTAAAGGCTGATGGTGGTAACTCAGATGACAGTGATAGCAGTAGAAATGGAAGAAAGTGGAAAGGATAAGCATGTTAGACTTTTTATTATGGAATATTTCAAACACATACAAATACAAAGTGACTGTCATTATGATATCCCTGGTACTTACCAAGTTGCTTCAATTAGCAGTGCATGGCAATGGGAAGGAAATGATATACATATCATTCCATCACAAATACCTAAGCATTTCTCAAAAATAAGGAACTTTGAAAACACAACAATGTTATCATCAATTATTACTTAATATCAAATAACGCAGAAATCTGTGGTTATAAACACATATTTTCTCAGGTGCTTTGCTTGAATAAGAATTCAAGACCAATATATTATATTTGGTTGTTTCTTAAGTCACAAAAAATGTGTTTTGATGAAGCTGTCAAGAATTTCAAGGATTGGGGAGTAGAGATTGGGAAAAGCGCATGAACCAAAGGTAACAAAGCCTCTCCTTGCTTGCTGGTATACTGGGAATAAATGACTCCAGTCCTTCCTGATAGTGCTTTGAAATACTATATATCTCACTGAGTGGTCAAGAAGAAAAGCCAGGGGAGCCAGTGGCACAGATTGTTTCCATGAGGATTCCTGTTACTCCATAGAAACAAAGGGCATAGAGAATCATTTGTTCTATGTCCTTGATTTTAATCAGTTTTGCTGCTAGTGAATAAGAAAGGAGGTGAGTTGTGTGCTGTTGGAGATAGAGCACTCACACTTTAAACTGAGCTCCAGCTCTGAGATTTTGAAATTGCAGAACCATTTTCTGTGTATATGTAATATGGCAGTGGTCATAGCTAGTCTTCTGAAGCCCAAATCACAGTGTATGCCATGATTCCTTACAGTGTTGCACTGGCCAATAACATGACCAGTAACATATGGCTGCCGAGTTGTTGACATGTGGTTGATCTGAAATTAGATTAATTGCACTGTAAGCAAAATATACACTGCATTTCAAAACATTAGTATGAAAAGAATAACTTGAAATAGCTCAGGAAAAATTTTTGCTTCAATGCGAAAATAACAATATTTATGATATAAAATACACAAATTTCAATAAATTTTTTAATTTAAAAAATAAAATCTCATTAGCTGGGCGTGGTGGCGCATGCCTGTAGTTCCAGCACTTGAGAGGCAGGGGCAGGTGGACCTCTGTGAGTTCAAGGCCAGCCTGATCTACATAGTAAGTTCCAAAAAAAAATTCACTTTTTAACGTTGCTACTAGAAAACTGAAAGGAACATAGTAGTTCACATTATATTCCTATCAGACAGCTTTTGAAAGGAAGTTTGGGACTAAGGTTTGTACCTTGGTTGTAGCGCATTCCATATAGATTCAAATCACTTTGCATCATCCCTGTGAGGAAAGAACTTGAGTCCAGGTTTGTCCCTCTTATCCTGATGAGAAAACCACCACAGTCTGCATAGATGAAGTGGCTTGTCCAGAGTCACACAGCTAGTCACACAACTAGTCACTCAGAGAGCTTAGACTGACATTCAGCGTTGTTGAATACCGGCTGGGTCAGGATTTTTTCCTCATACTATACTGCCCCCTGCAGTCCTGTTCATGATAGTCACCTAGTGGTGGTGGTTTGGCACTAAATCTGAGAATCGTATGATCCCTGGAGCTCTGAGATTCTCTGGCTCATGCTCTCCTCCTCCCCTTTTCTTCAATTCGACCTCAGAGGATTTCCTCTTCTACAGTATCAACACATTCCCTTTCCTCCTGTAAAAAAAAAAAAAAAAAAAAAAAAAAAAAAAAAAGACAGACTGACACAACCCATGGTGACAAATTACAATACAGTTCCAAGCTCAGTATTTTCAGTTTCACAGCATGGACTGAAAAACAGAAAGTCCTGTTGGGAAAACATCAAAGATAGGAAATACCTTATTTCATACAGCACAGCATATTTTCATAAAGTAGAAACCAAGAAACCATTCCTCAGCCTGCTTCTATGTATATTGAGTGGGTGACCGTGGCCAAATCATGTAACTCCTTCACTTTAAATACATCTATCTTCTTAATGGGAACACTAGTGAGTATTTTAATAGACCTGGCAGAAAAGGTATGAGGAGAAAGGTAACAGCATATTTGAGATATCATGAGCCTTTCAAAGGAAATACACTTCTCAAAGCCAAAGTCCGCTCACTTCAGATTTCAACTACCCATGCTCACTGAGCTGAGAAAGAACACAAATAACTAGGGAATCCAAAATGTTCCTTTTAAGAATTTGTTTCCTTCTCACTTAAGCCCACATCTTTGCAGGAGATAAAATGCCTAGTCTGACAGATTTATGCTTCACATTCTTTCTCTTGCACCCTCTGCAGAGAATAAATATCCCTGATTTTCTGGCTTAGTCCCAGCTTCCCTCATTTCACCCCCATTGTCCCCAGGAGCATGCTCACAATTGTAGGCCACAGGTCTCTCCCATGGATGGTTCAGAATTGAATACCCACGTACCCATTATCCAAGGGATAAGGAAACCCAGGGGAAGGTAAAAATGAACGAGAAAAGGGGAGGAAGTAAAGATGAACTTGGCAAGTCCTGAGGTGACTATTAAGTAGATCGAAGTCAACTCCTGGATAGGTGGAGTTCTCCATTGGAGTGCCCCCAGAACCAGACAGCACCAAGAGCCCAGATCCCTGGAAATTAAGGCTGAAAGGAACCAAGCAAGTGCTCTAGGGAGGCTTTCTGGGCCGTGGGTGAATAAGAAGGGTGGGAACAGGCACAGCAGGACTGCTTATGCCAGGGCCAGCTGCACCAAGTCAGGTCCCAGGACATCTTGCTAGAACAGCTTGTTCAGCACGGTCCCTGGATGTTTCTCTCGTGCTGGGAAACAAGTTGAGCTTACAGCACAGTGTCTTACCAAACCATTTTTCACATTTTTTTTTTGTTCACACTGTAGTACAAGCTAAGACCTCTGAAAAAGGCAACAGTCAAGAGGCTTTCTCAATTTTTGAAGAAGCAAAAGACCTCCTCGTATTTGTATCGCAGGACAAAATAGGTGGGGGCGTGAGACAGTTCCTGGACATTTTTTTTGTTCACTCTTTGCCACAATTTTATTGTGTGTCACTATTCCATTTAATGAACAAAAATTTACTGGCCTACTTTGTATATGCTCCAATGGGAATAGCACACATTAGAGGAAGACAGAAGAGAAAGTGAGAGAGGCCTCTGCTTACAAAACTTTCATACATAGAAATCTTAGTGGTTAAAGAATTTGGGGCCAGTATTAGCTGCCATAACTTTTATAGACAGGTTAGGGAAGGTTATTTGAGGCATCCAGTCTTAGAGGCCACTAGTTACATTCCAACATGTGGCAGCATACCTTGAATTCCAGTTTGAAATGTAGAAAAAAAAAGCTTAAGATTTCAAATAAGTTTTGTCTTCCATTTGAACTATAGTTCTTTCAAATTAGAAATTCTGCTCAGCATAAACCTGAGTTGATTGACAGATATACAGTATTTTATAGAAGCAAAGAAGAAAAAGGGGGTAAGGACCAAAGCCATAGGAATGAGACCCCCTCAAAGAAACAATGAAAATGCAGTAGGACAACCTACATTTCATTTTTTAAATCTTGACCCAGGGCTGGAGAGATGGCTCAGAGCTTAAGAGTCCTTATTGCTCTCCCAGAAGATCTGGGTTCAGTTCCCAGCACCCATGTGGTGGCTAATACCTGTCCTTAACTCCAGTTCCAGGGCATCCAACACCCTCTTCTGGACTCCACAGGCACACAAGCATGCATGTGGTGCACTTACATGCATACAGGCAAAACAGTCATACATATAAGATGAAAATAAAGTAATTTTAAATCCTGAGCCTATAAATCCATGGGGGTATTTTTCCAGATTGTAGTACCCATGGGAATTCACTGATTTTGTAAGAGGGAGAAAAAGGTATATTGAGATTAAAACACTGTCCTCATACCAGCTAAGTCAGATCATATCAATGGGACAACAAGGAGTACACCACAATAGTGAGCATCTTTTTAAAAAATAGTTTATTATTTTTATTTGATGTATATGAGTATATTTCCTGTATATGTGTGTGTGCAATGTGTGTGTACCTGTGTTGTGCAATGCTTGTGGAGATCAGAAGAAGGTGTCATAGCCCCTGGAACTGGAGTTACAGACAGTTGTTAGCTGCCATGTGGGTTCTGGGACTTGAACCCAAGTTTTCCACAAGGGTAATCAGTGCTCTTAATCACTGAGCTATCTCTCCAGTCCCAGTTAGCATCTTTTGAAAAGCTTTCATTTAAGAAAGCCTCATAGACTCCTTTACCCTCAGCTCTCTTCACTCTTCAAAATAGAGCTAAATGCTGTTTGCCAAAAACTATGCTCCAATATGTACAAACTTAATAACTAACAGCATCAGGTAAGCTTTCCATGAAAGACTGTATTCACTTTGATAATGAATGTTTCTATATCTTGGAGCCTGGATATTTGCCCAGGACCCAAAGTCAAAAAGGTTCTCTTTCAATCTGCTTCCTGGATCTCTTGCTTGTCTCTAGGGAGTCCTCAAGTCAAATCCATGCCTACAAGTCCTCATTTCTTGTAAGCAGGACAAATGGAATTGAGCAATGTTTTAACAACCTTCAATGGTGTACTCTTAAGATGTTACAAGAGTCCTATATTCCCAGTAGCAGGCTCTAGGTAGTAATATTCCTTCCCAAGGAAAATATGTTCTTGTCTTCATATGTCTAAAAGGGAAAATGTATTCCTGCTATGAAAATTCCCAACGATGAGCACAGTCCTCCATTTGTCTGTCAGAGTCAAGTTCCTAAATGCTGGAATGCAGCTGGCTCTCACAGAAAAGACTCTGAAACAAAAGTAGAAGTCTTGGCTTTCTCATTGATTCTTCACCTTCCTGGAAGTTACTTTCCTGATCTGTAAAATCTGTGTGGAAGGTTGGGTGCTTTATTTTTCCTGTGCTGTAAGATCATGATGCTCTAAATACATATAATAGGGTTTTAAGGGAAAATACATTACTTTTAGAGTCACAAAGCACGTCTCATGTCCTATGTGTTTTTCAGGTATTGGCAAGAAGCTCAGCATAAGGAGCTTCCCCTAGTGAGTCGTTGGTGCTGGTTTGACATTACCTCCTTGCTTTGAATGGAACCAGGAAACCAATGACAAAATGAGTGTCATAATTTATGACTTCTTTTTTTCCTTCAGGAATTTGGATCTATTGGAGAAAAAGGAGAAAAGGGAATCCTTGGTTTGCCGGGACCTAGGGTATGAACCTGGAGTGTCATTTCCCTGGGTTTATCAAGTCGCCTGGTCTATTTTCTTTCTTTTTTAAAGAGATATAATTCTCTTCGTATCTTCATTTCCTTTCTTGTTTTGGTCCCTTATGCTGTGAAATTTGATGACCACCTAAGCTTCTTTTATTTCTCTTCCTCAGCTTTCTGCAGGTTCGCTACTCTACTTATCCCAATTCCCTTGACTGAGTGGGTCCCTTTTCTAACAAATGGCATAGCCCTTACTCTAGGTGACTCTGCAGACTATTTACACTCCTGACTTTTACATACAATTCTCTTTTGAGCACATGCTGTCTTATGTTTGTTCTATTGTGCTCCAAAGGAATGTAGGCAAGGGGTGGCACAGGAGTGGAAGAAAGCCAAGAGTAATCTTTATGGGATATAAATAAGTCTGGAAAGATCTAGAACATAGTGAATGGTGTTTGCAGTTAGCAATTTTCATTAAAAATCTTACCTCGAATGGAAAAATAATTATTGTGTTTCCCAGCTTTCATGCACTGAGATCTTTAGCTCTAAGCAGTTCATCAACTTTTGCTTTAAATAACTACATTTCAGAGAACGCTTTCTTAGCTTATCCATGAAGATGTTCAGTCTTTTGAGTATATAGCATACTTATCCATTACTCTGCCATTTATTTCTACTTTTCCTTCTCCTTTGTCTTGAAAACACATAACCACCAACAAAGAATGTATTCAGAGTGGAAGACAAGAGGCTCTCCCATAATCTATTTAAAAACTTTCTGACTTGAAACTAATGCAGACTAAGTTAATAACATCCAGCCCCTCTACCAAATTCCACCTACTTCTTAAACTGTTTCCATTTATTTAGTTCTTTAAAAATGTTCCATGTGGCTATTCAGTCTCATGGATTAGTGCTTAGAAAGAAGTCACTAAGCCAGGTCTAGGAACATTCTCTTCCCTGACATCAGGAGCTACTAAATTCTGAGCTCAGTTGTGATGTAAGTCCAGCAACTATTTTCTAGTGTGGGCTATTGTTCTTTCTAAAGTGTGGCTATTCTCTTTACAGGGTCCCATGGGTTCAGAAGGAGAAGAAGGCTATCCAGGGGAACAGGTATAAAGCCTTGATGTATAAAAACCTAGTCAAAAGTTCCTCTTACTTAACCTGGGCAAATGGAGATCTTGCTTATAATCTAAACTATACACCTGTCATTAATAACCTAATCTTATAATCTGAGCCACTTTCTTTTATTTTTACCCAAGAAGATGGATATTACATCATGACTGGTTCTTCACCATGCCAAGGTGTGGTAATACACTGTGGCAAGTCTTCAAGGACAAGCAAGGCCAACCTGTTTGTTTCCATACCCTGTGACTTTCGTGTACTTTGATATGCAAGTTGTCTAGTGCCATGTTGCCATCCAGGAGAATTTACAAAGCCATACATATCCTGAAAGACAACAAGATCCCTGTGCTATTTGCCCAGGCCTAATCCACAGACCAACCCCTCTTATGTACTTATATTTTGAACTTAGTGATAACTATGTTTCTATCACAGGGAAAAAAGGGATCATCTGGTTTACCTGGATTTACTGGGTTCCCAGGAATTAAGGTAATATTGTTGGAAGCACAAATCCAGGTTTTGGGAAGTGATAAGGTGAAGGATGACTATAAATGCCTACATATGAGATGGAGTATTTTTAATTTTTGGATCTTTTAGATGTTACACTTTCCTTAAGAAATGCATGCACCCTGTGTCGTACACAAAGCTGATGTACATTTCTCAGATGTTGCCATTAATTATTTTAAACTCTCTACAGACAATATACCCTCTTCTTGCCTATGTCTAGGATAGACAATGCCTACCACCCACTCTGATTTTCCACTAAATCAGATTGTGGTAACTGAGTCCTTTTTTAGGAGAATTAGGACTATTTTGGCTTTCTTTAACATCATCCAAACAAGGGTAGTAACCGAATCCTAGGCCTGCTGAAAACAGCAAAAAGAAGTTGCCTTCTAAGTGCCTCTTCAGTATAGCTGTGTTGGCTATGCCTGTGATGTATTTCCCAGATCCAGAAGCAGAATGACCTAGAGTGATATTGCAAAACAAAATTGGGGGCCTTGAGAAATGGCTCAGCACTTAAGAGCACTGACTGTTCTTACAGAGGACCTGGGTTCAATTCCCAGCACCCACATGAAGGCTAACAATCAATCCATAACTCCAGTTCCAGGGGATCTGACCCTTTCTTCTGATGTCTGAGGGCATTACATAACAAGGATGCACTTACATACATGCAGGCAATACACTTATACACATAAAATAATTTTTTTAAAAAAGTTGGGATCCCTAATCCTTGACAAGTTTGCAATTGAATGTAAGCTTCTGTCTGCCTGTGTCACTTTTATCTTCAATTTATTATACTTGGAAATTAACCTCTGAACTTGCTGGCCCTGGAAATAAGGTGTCAAAGAGGAAGGGACTTTTCAGTTTCCTGAGATTTTGCTTTGAAGGCACATAGCTCTTAGTTGATGTAGTCACAGACATTTTTGTGCTCAATGTTTTTAATCTTTACAGGGTGAAAAGGGTGGCATTGGTCTGCCAGGCCCAGACATTTTCACTGATGTGCATGGTGCTGCGATCTCAGGTGCAACTCTGTTAATTTGACTGGAGAAGAAAAGACAAGGAGTTAAATTCTCTATCTCCTGTCATTGTTAAAGAATTCCTTTTCATCCACTGGATTACTAACAAGGGTCACTCCTGGGTCCTGAGCTTGGTGAAGGAAGCTAATTTTAACATCGTAAAAAAACCCAGCCTTCAATATTTTGTGTCAGTCTCTCAAGACAAGACTTTGGGTCTTCCTAAGCATGAATTTGGTTAACAAAAACGTTCTCCTGGTAATGCTTAGGAATGAATTCACACCTTCTCTAACTTGGTTGACTTTAGCTTAAGACTATAGGATACTCAGGGTCTCCAGTTGATGATCCCAAGCATGCTGAGCTTGCTAATTTCAGAGGAAGTGGAAAAGTATCTGTGCCTAGAGAAGCTAGTTGTTAAGAGCTCTCAGCAATATGATACTTAGAAAGTTTGCCCTCATCTGCCCTTATCCAAGTTACTGGTTATGCACTACTCTTCCTCCATTTGTTCCATAGATCTAAATGCCCAGTGTCGACAGTGGCTTCCTGAGTTTTACTCCCAGGGACTCTATGGCTGTAACAGAAATAGTGAACTTACCTTAAACCCAAGGGTAAATATTTGAGTCAGTAACAGCAGCAGCAGCAGATCAGACGCAGTAGAAGAAACTTCTTAGCACTTACCAGGTCTTATCATGAAAGGAAAGCCAAACCAAGTTCTAAACATTAGTAGTAACTAGATTTGGTGTACATGCTTGTGATCCCAGAACTTGGGAGACTGAAACAGTAATTCAAAGCCAGCCTGAGCTATGTATTAAGATCTGGTCACAAAATAAAACAAAACAATGTACTAGTGGTGCCTTAGTTCTGGTATACCCATTATCGCATAAAACCATTAGCATAAGGGAGACCTGGGAAAAGTAAAGAGAGAGAGAGAGAGAGAGAGAGAGAGAGAGAGAGAGAGAGAGAGGTAGATTAATTCAAGTTTTGCCACAACTTCTAGCTTCTAGCTCCAGAATAGCTCCCTGTATCTCTTCTTGGGAATTTTGTGCCATATTTGATCTTCCATTGTGCTTGTTTACTGCTGTTCTTTTTTTCATTGTAATGCCAGGTTCTCCTGGAGACCCCGGTATACCAGGCCTCCCAGGCATTAGAGGAGATGAAGGCATCCAAGGCCAACGTGGCCCTTCTGGCACCCCTGGCCTCCCAGCCCTAACAGGTGAAGCAAACTAATCCATTCTCTGGACAGATCAGTCATCTTTGTACTCTGGTTCCTAACATCTCCTTCTATACCTCAGGATCTAGGCACATGCCTAGCCAAGATCAAAACAAAGGTAGACTGTAGTCAGTAGGTCCCCTTAACTGCCAGCTCAAGGCTAGCATATTTAGAGAGAAGGCTGAGGTGAGACGCTTTCCTTTGAATGAATATCACAGATGGTAAAACAGTTCTACAATTGCCATTGAGGTTGGCAGCAACCAGGGTCATGTGTTGGGCAGGTAGAGCCCTATCACTCTTTGTGAACATGTCATCATGTCTGATGTTTTCCAAAAGGGTTTTAATGGGTCCAGAAGAGAATTTGTACCCAGACCCTCCTCTAGGCTTAATTCAAGCATAAAATGGTCCCAGGATCCTATAGGTGATGATACCCTTGGACCAAACACCAAAGGAGCATGCCCATGTATCATTCTATAGGGCAAGCGAAAAAGAGCATGCCGGAGTCTGGGAGGCAGGGTTGTTCTAAATGTAAAAACCTCAGACATATCTACTAAAGTCACCAGTCTCTAAATTCCTTGGAGAGGGGTTTGTAAGGATATTTGTGTTTTGAAAGCAGCCATTTGGAGGAGGTGCAGCTGGGCCCAGCACCAAAGGGAAACAAATGGAACAGTCAGAGACTGAAAACCTACCATTTCCTCACAACTTCACCACCAAGAAATTGTTCTCCTGACCATGTTTCTTCTCTTCTTTGGGACTCAGTTTCCCAGGAAGTTAGGCTAATTGATCCCTAAGGTCTTTTCTAACTCTGATGCAAGAGAAGGGCAAATACTTCTCCAAATTCTTTCCTAGAGTTGTTTCCCATGCACACGGCAGATTAGAATACCCCGAAGAACATGGTGCTATGAGAAGCATTTTGTGTGCACATCTCCTTCCAGGTCTTCAAGGCACCCTAGGGCTTCGGGGACCTCCAGGCCTCAAGGGAGACCAAGGCAACCCAGGCCGCAGCACCACTGGGGAGACTGGCCTGCCTGGCAGAGTTGGTTTACCAGGTTTACCAGGCTTGCCAGGCCCATCAGGTCCACTTGGTAAGTTACTGCCTTTCTTTCTTTCTTTGGTCTTGAGATCCAAGTGTGCTCCAGAATAGTTATGATTTTGAGGGGGTATCTCACAGGTAAAACAGCTCATCCAGGACAGATGAGCAGAGTATAGCAACAATGAAGTTTCTGTCCCCTCTGAGTCAGCTCTGCCTCTATTGATATCAGCTACTGTGGAATGTGTTTTATCAAGGAATAAGCAAGCTAGCACCATCGTGATGATCAAACACCAATTTGTATATCTTTCACCCTTCCATCCTTTACAGCCCTCTTTGGTTTTTCAGCTTTTAAAGAATCATTGACTCTTTTTTAGCTTCCCCTGCTCCACAAGGCTCCAATCAAGTGGACTGAGAGCCTGAGGAGGGGGATTCATGTCTGGATCTTCAGAGTGGTAGCTAAAAGCCTGCAAGGAGGGGTGGCTAGAAGTATAGCCTAGTTATAGAGTTTACTTGGCATGTTGCAAGATGCTAGGTTCTATCCCCAGCACAAAACAAATATATGAGATAGATAGATGATAGATAGATAGATAGATAGAAAGATAGACAGATAGATGATAGATAGATAGATAGATGATAGATAGATAGATAGATAGATAGATAGATAGATAGATAGATGGTAGA
>NW_008355642.1:3758726-3793508 GCF_000622305.1 Nannospalax galili
TAGATAGATAGATCATAGATAGAAAATAAACCATGCACACATACATGGAACCTATTATCCTTAGATATGCTTAAGCCTGGGGTCCTAAATTGTGAGAGAAAGACTGTGAGTATTCCCCAGCATGGCCCTTTGCACTCCAAAACCCCTGATCACTGCAGCTGGCAACTGCTTCCTCTTTTGCCCAAAAGGAAGCTTTCTAGGACAGCAATTGGCACTGCTGAGTTATTCAGTTACTTTGTTCATTCCTGAATGCCCAGTGTCTAATACAGTGTGTAGACTATAACAACCATTTTATTAGTAGAGTGAACAGAGCCAAATGAGAGTCCTTTTGTTCCCTTTGCTGCAGACTTGGCAGAGATCACTGTCTTGGATGTTTTTGTACCCACCCTGGGTGCTGAGCCTCAAGGACCCAGCCTTAGTGATTGAAGTGCCGTGCTGAGTCAAGTGAGTCTTTAGCCTTATTCCAGCCTCCAAATTTTATATATTTTTAATTGTATAGGTACCACATTTGAGACTGGAACTCTGCCTATCACAGAACCTGGATTCCCTGGTTTCCAAGGAGAACGAGGTGCAAAAGGAAATCCAGGACTCCAAGGAGCAAAAGGTGATTTTGTCCCTTGAGTTTCTTTGTCTCACAAACTCCTGATACAGCTTTATAGAGATTGAGCAAATCAATAGCCTTGGGAAACCGAATAGAAGCAATCTGGACTCTTTTTGTTGGTGTTGATATAGTTTTATGTGTGTGTTTTGTTTGCATGTATGTAGTGCACCCATGTGTGCAGTGACCACAGAGGCCAGAAGAGGGTGTTGGGTGCCCTGGAACTGGACTTACAGATGTCTGTGAGTCAACCATGTGGATGTTGGGAACTGCACCCACATCCTTGGTAAGAGCAGCCAGTGCTCTTAACCACTGAGCCACCTCTCCAGCCCTACAATCTGGGATTTTGAGAAGGGTTTAAAGCATAGGATTGTTGGAAAAGCTCTAATTAAGGCTCCAGGAATGAAGATGGTAATTGAGGCTACACAGAACAAAGTAGCTTGTAGGTTGCTCTTCCTACCAATTGTGCTTACAGGAGCTATTGTCAGCATCCTCAGGTGCTAACTAGAGCGACCATTCCCAGTTTACAAGGCCAAAGCTGAAACTGCTTCCTATCACCTCTCTAGCCTGAAGGATTCTGTACAGTTTGAAACTTGAGATGCTAAAAGACCAACTAGCTGCTGGAAAACAAATCAGTTCCCACTGCTGCTGAGGAGCTGATCAATGAGCCCAGCCTTCAGCTTCATGGCTTCTCTCAATCTTCTTGCTGCCTTGGGTCATTTCCACATTCCTTATTCTGAGGAGAAGATGCTCAAATCATTCAATCGATTATGTTTGCACCCCAGGCCAGGATGGGGGAGAGATAAACATACTGATTGAAGAAGGGTTTAGGAATGACCTGGGGGTTCAGGTATCTGAAACTTTGCCTTTTCTCTCCACGAACCAGCAGCTTTCCTCATCCTCACACCAAGATACTCTTCTCCTTTTTCATTTCCATGTCATAAAAATCACTAAGTTTTGTAGCAGTGACTTGTTTCAGAGTTTCATGCTTTGAGCTGGTTTAGAGATTTTGGAAACCTTGATCCCTCTTCAAATCAGAGGAAGACTGAAATAAAATAACATTAAATGAGAAATCTGGATATAGGATATTAATTTGGGCCGTTCTCTGATTAACTATAGAGCAGCAGTATTTCTCAATACTATTTCTGCTCCTAAAACATTGATGACTATAATGATACTTCTGCATTTCCATGGAGCCAAAAGATTTTCTCTAAATTTGAATTACTGATGATGATTCTTAAGTTTAATTGTATCTGGGAACCTCCTATGGAAAGCTATTAAAAATTAGATATGGGCTGGAGAGATGGCTCAGAGATCAAGAGCACTGGCTGCTCTGCTGAGGACCTGGGTTCAATTCCCAGCACCAACATGGCAGATGACAACTGATCATAGCTCTAGTTCCAGGGGATCTGACACCCTTTTCTGACCTCCATGGGCATTTCACAACACGGGTGCTCTTACATACAGTCAAAACACTCATACACACAAAATGAAATTTAATTAATTCTTTTTTAAATTTCATTTATTATTTTCATTTTATGTGTATGCGTGTATTGCCAGCATGTTGGTAAGTGCACCATGTCATACAATGCCTGTGGAAGACAGAAGAGGCTATCAGATCCCCTGGAACTGGAGTTACGGATGGTTGTTAGCTGCCATATGGGTGCTGGGATTCAAACCTGGGCCTTCTGCAAGAACAACCAGTGTTCTTAACCACTGAGCCATCTCTCCAGCCCCATTTATTAATTAATTCTTTTAAATTAATTTAAAAGAATTAATTAATTCTTGTGCATGTGAAGTTGGTGTCCCCAACACTGGGCCACCTGGGGAACCAGGTCTGCCTGGGATACAAGGTCTCATCGGCCTCCCAGGCATTAAAGGGACCAGAGGAGATCCAGGTTCTGTAGATTCACCTGGCCCAGCAGGAACTCCAGTAAGTCTAACCTAGCTTTGACCCCAAAGGAGCAATAGATGCTTTCGTATGATCTTTATTCCCCATTGCTCACTTTCCTAAGACACATGAAAAAAGACAGGCATAAAACAAATTTTTTTTGATTTGTCACATGAAGAAGTCTGATTAGATTAAAAATTAGATGCTTGGGTCTGGCTTCCTGAGATTCTGGTTAGTATTGGGATGGGGCCCAGCAGGCTGCCTTACAAACCAACATCACAAGCAACTCACAAAGGAAGTCCACGATCACACTATAGAAATACAGGTTGACTATGCCTATTCAAAATGCTTGGGTCCAAAAATGCTTAAGATTTCATATCTTTGTGTTTTGAAATATTTAGATACACTTTACCAGTTGAACATCCTTAATCAGAAACTCTGAAATCTAAATTGCTTCAGGTTTCAGAACATTTAATCTTATAGTATGAGGAACAGACTGTTCTCTCAGAGTTTCTAGAATCCTTTTCTAAATGTCAGAAGAGATCCTTCTGTATCTTAGTGAAATTTAGCTACCCACATTTGTCACCAATTTTCATTCTGCAGACCATACTCATAGAAACAGTGTGGGCGGTTAGGTTATGTACTAAGGACTCATTCATATGTTTTCAAAAGTGTTTTGCTGAAAGTGAACATGGTGACACAGGCCTGTAATCATTCCTGGTCGAGGCAGGAGGATCAGAAATTCAGGGTCATCCATAGCTACATAATGAGTTTAAGGCAAGTTGGCAGTTCGTGAGACCCTATCTAAAAAAGAGTACTTCACTGAAATACTTATCCTCAGTCTGTTTGACATTTGTCTCATGTATACATGTGAACAAAACTCAGAGGGAAAGCATTTTGGTGGCGTGAACCTTTGGGGGACTTAGATTCTAGACTCCCATTTGTTTATGTAGCAACTGGTTGGTTCTCAAACATTAAACTCACTGATTGCTGGACCTCATCCCAGACTAGTAAAAACCAATTCATTAGCACAGATGTGTTCTGATGGACCGTGAGCCTAATCTGTTTAGTCTTCGTAGGCCATTTGATTCCCTGAAAGGGAAGTTTATCGAGTCACAGATAACCACTCTTGGGTCTTCCCTCTTAGAAAAAGAACCTACTTCATTTGACGTTGTCTGTGTTCCCCCAGGGGACTCTGGTTCTTGTGCATGTGAAGTTGGTGTCCCCAACACTGGACCACCTGGGGAACCAGGTCTGCCTGGGATACAAGGTCTCATCGGCCTCCCAGGCATTAAAGGGACCAGAGGAGATCCAGGCTCTGTAGGTGCACCCGGCCCAGCAGGGACTCCAGTAAGTCTTTGACCCCAAAGGAGCAATAGATGTTTTCATATGCTCTTTATTCCACATTGATTACTTTCCTAAGACACATGAAAAAAATAGGCATAAAACAAAATTATGGGGCTTTGATTTGTCACATGAAGAAGTCTGATTAGATTGTCTCTACAGTCTCTTTCTGCTTTAACCTACTTGTGTTCCTCTCCCTCCCTTCCACACTAGATGGGTTGTACTGGGCTCAGAAGATTAAATAGAAATTAAGATGAAATTCAGTCTTCAAAGATTTCAGAATTTAGAAAAGATACAGAAAATAGGCAGTAATTATTCAAGATAACAACATAATCAAGTGCCCAAGAACCTGTGCTAAGCATGAGAATTCTATAGTCTTCATCTCTGATTATCATTTTGGTTTTTGTCAGGGGTTATTTGGACCTCCAGGTCATACAGGCCCCAAAGGAAAGAAAGGTGAACCAACCATCAGTCGAGGATCAAAAATGTCAGGAGACAAAGGTGATCCTGGTCCTAAGGGGTTCCCAGGTATAGCAGGAGCTGCAGGCAAGGATGGAATACCAGGTTTACCAGGTCTGCCAGGCCTTCAGGTAAGTTGATCATTCCAAGAGTCCAGCTACCCACTGCATGTTGAATCCATGCTTTTATTTTTGTGTAAAATGAGAATCTTTCGGAATATTTACTATCTCATTTGATAAGTATAGGTGACAGTTCACTTAAAAATGGATTAGCTTCCCTATGACTCAAGTAATCAAGCTGTTTTCTGTGACTTCAAGGATTTTTGGTGTCATGCTCATTCCCTGCCTTCTCCCTACCCCTAATTAAAACCATTTGCAAAGTCAGATCATCCAGAGTTGGGAAGATTCATTCACACCAATGAAATTCAAAAGCTACTCAACAAACTAGAGTAATGGAGAGTTTTCATAAAACATAGAACATTATTCACACTGACTAACCCTTTCAAATGGGTGGAAGCCTCTCCAGGTAAATCTCTAAAATAGATTTTCATTCTTTTTTTCTTTGTTCTCTAGGGAGATAGTGGACTTGGATTCCCAGGTGAAAAGGGGTCACCAGGACTTCCTGGTAAAAAGGGTCCTGATGGTCCAACTGGCCCCCCAGGAATTGGGCTGCCAGGACTTCCTGGACCACGTGGGCTTCCTGGAAATAAAGGAGTAGATGGGTTGCCAGGGCAACAAGGCCTCCGTGGAGCCCAAGGTGAGTCATGCAATCAGGTGGCTTTTGACTCGGAAAACCAACTCTGTAGAGTGACCATGACTCATATGCATGAAATGAGTCATAAAAAGAGACTTGGTTGGTCATAATCATCACATTCTACCTTCTTAAAGTGTTTTCAAGTGGGAAAAAGATTATAGTGTACTATGGTAAATTTAGAAGGTAGAACAATACAGATTTCATCCCTACTTGATTAGGACCCTCCTAACAGAGCAGTCTGAAATGTCACAGAGCTGTCTAAGGAGGTTATGAGCTCATAATCCCTGGAAAAGTTCAAGGAGAGAATGGATGACCATTTGTTGCAAAAGCCAGAAACATTCTTAGTGAGAGATTGGACAAATTGTCCTCTAAATTGAATGATAATATCATCATCAGACAAGAAACTTTTCTCAACTGATAGAATCTGAGACTGTGCAGAAAACTTAATACTTATGTCATAGTTTAACTCCCTCCCCTTTAGAAAACTTACTTTCAAGAATTATAATGGGCAACATTTCCTCTTATAGTATAATGGTCTTTTTTATCTCTTCATTACAACTACTGTGTTCTATAACATCAATGTTTCCATTCGTGGCATCACACTTCTTGTAATTATCTGAAGTTTGAAAATTTAAGGTTGTCTCATTCTTTCTTGAAAATGCCTCATGTTTTTTCCTTTACCTTCTTTCTAATAAGTTCTTATTGTCTCATAACTAGCTTATCAAATACCTGTATGCTTTTGGAAAAGATAGATTGTCAGTTGGTTAGATAGATAGGTGGATGGATGATGGATGGGTAAGTGAATGAATGACACTTCCTGAGTAGTTTCTCATCTATTGTTGTAGACTTTACCCATTCAATTCTACTTATGAACATTGCTGACAATTAAATGCCTTCTCCCATTTAGCTTTCTTTTGATTTCCACAAAGTGCTATTGTTACTTAAATTATGTCTGCTTCCTTTAGTGATTTTTTGGACACTAAGGAAGATAATTTCTTAGCCTTTTTCAACCTGCCTAGCATGCTACCCAAATTTACTTATATAAGAAGCACCCTTCCTGATAACCACAATGTTATTTTTTTAGACAAGGCTTCCCTGTAGCGTGAGCTGGCCTGAAACTTGTTATATAGACCAGGCTAGTTTCAATCTCACAGAGTTCTGCCTGCCTCTACCTCCCAAGTGCAGGGTTTAAAGGCATGCACAACCATACCTGGTTCTAAGATTCTGTTTCTTAAGCCTGTTTCTTCCCTTGTCACTTTGTCACCTCGAATGATTATTAAAAAAGATGACAAGATAGTGTGTCCTGTAATTTTCTGTTTTAAAACCTATTTTTAGCTGATGTAATAAGCATGATGACACAGGTTAAATCTTGATCATTCAAGATTCTTAAAAGCAAGTTAGGGACCTGGAGAGATGGCTCAGGCTTAAAGAGCACTGACTGCTCTTGCAGAGGACCTGGGTTTAGTTCCTAGCATGTAAATGGTGGTTAACAACTGTGTATTTCCAGTTCTAGGAGATCTGATACCTTCTTCTGGCCTCTGTAGTCATTGCATGACATAAGTTCATTTACATACACACATACACATAAAATTGGAATAAATAATTTTTAAAAAAAAAACCAAGTCAGAGCCTGGCGTGGTGGTGCATGCCTTTAATCCCAGCACTCAGGAGGCAGAGGCAGGCAGATCTCTATGAGTTCAAGGCCAGCCTGGTCTACATAGTGAGTTCCAGGACAGCTGGAGCTACAAGGAGACCCTGTCTCAAAAAGACCAAAAAAAAAAAAAAAGTCAGTGTCAGTATTTCATTTCATGAAGTTTTATGACAGTTGTGAGGAATTTGTGGATATGCATAGTGCTAGGCACATAAACCAGAGCCTTGTACATGCTAGGAAAATGATCTATATTCCTAGTCCAGATCTTATCAAACAATATCAGTTTGCCTTTTAGAAGTGCTAGTGTCAGCTACAGCTTTGCTTCCACTCTGTCTCCCCAGATGTTGCTTGTGGCCATTCTTCTGCCCTCTACCGTTGATGGATCACTCTAAGTCAACCAATTTTGCAAGTAGCTAGATTTTAAATTTAGTTACAATGAATAACACCTAGCAAGTTGTACATCCTCAAATCTTTTGGATATTATCAATATTCCATTTGTTTGAGAAGAGGCTACAGCAACAGAAGGAAACCTATGGGGTCATTTCCATTCCAGACTTTACTGGTTCCTGAACACAGAAAGTTCTCAGGAACATAGTGCTCTGGCCTGCAAGATGCCTTATGCAAAAAAAAAAAAAAGGTACTTGTTGCAGTTGAAAACAAATACTTCTTTGAGAACATTACCTGTCCTTTCTTCTCTGTGATAGCTAAATATAATTCTTCAAACCCAGTGTTCTTTCCACATCATTTAAAAACAACCTTTGAGGCTACCGACAAAATTAAGACGTTGTTCCTAACTGTGCCTACTCCTACACATGACAGCCCAGGCTGAGACATCTACACTGTCAGGGAAGTAAGTGTAGTCATCAGAAGCCTTTCAACGTAGTGGTGTGAATTATTACAAACCCTGGGCACACTGACAGCTAACTGTTTCCATAGAGCATCTGGCTCCAGATGCTCAATATAATCTATCACCCAGCTTATTAGTGAAGTGGCTACTGTGTGCTTGGTCCTGTGTGGGTGCCAGCAATCCATTCAATCCCCACGATGAATGTGGATGGGAGGAATATCCAGGCTGAGGTAAAGACTCCCCTTAGGCCTCCACAAATTTCTGTAGTGGTTTAATTTTCTTCTTTACTTGATTAGTCTAGGTGATTACGGCTGTAGGGGAAAGGTTGGTTAAAAAGAGAGACACAGAGGTAGGTAAGAGCTAGCTAAATCTTCAGGTTCTCAGCCATCGGTGTTGGCATAATGCCCCTTCATTTTTGTTCATTTTTGTCTCTAACACTCAGAATGTCCTGAGTAGCACATTGTACCTTTTTGAAGGGAAAAGTGATCATGAGACTGGGATGCAGAGGCTACCCACTGGCCCCTGACACTGCTTTAAGGGCTCCTTAGCACATACCTCTAGGTGACTACAGAAGGATGTTGGTATGGAATCCCTGAGCAAGGCTAATTTCCTTTACCACACATGCTCATGTCTTGGCCAATCTCTGCCCTAAGTACTTATATTTTCTGAGCTTTAATTGGGTTATAACTTCCTTTGGAAGGTCAAGAAACCTCACATGGCTGATCTCTAATCTTTGATCCCAAAACAAATTGAAATGATAGAATTGTGATAAAAAGGTGCTTTTTACTCTAAAAATTAATTTTGACATTCACGTTAGAAATGCTACATAATGTGATAATTTGCTGTATTTATAAGACATAACACGGCTAGAGCTGATTTCTGCTTTGTTAAGAATGATTTTCAGGGATGCCAAGCTGGAGATAGCAATATAAAATGAAAGCCAGATACCAGAAGGATATGAAGTCCCTAGCCTTCCCATCAATTTGAACCTACTTCTTCTTGCAGTATACAATGCAATGTGCTCTGTGTCAAAATTATGAGGGGAAACTATGAAAAGAAAAACGTCCTTTCTTCCTTCTGGGTTTTTACCCACCTTCCCTCTATCGCCATTTTCCTGACTGGCCTCAGTCCCATTTTTTAAAGGCTTTACTTTGAACTGGTTGTCACATGTAGAAAGAATCTATGAAACTGATCTGATAAATTGAAGAAATCAGTGGCTTTACATTTGAACTCAGCTCAGGGATACTTATATTTTACTCAGTATGTTTCTTAAGACATAAATAAACCAATAGAAATACAATGGTTGAGAGTTGGACGCATTGGAACCAAGGGCCTATGGAGGTAGTTGGGGGCAGGACAATCTTTTGCAAGGTCCTTCTAATGACATCAGCTACAGCAGCAATCTTCTACCTTCTTCAAAAACTCTGCGCCAGACCAGGCATGGGGGTACATGCCTTTAATCCCAGCACTTGGGAGGTAGAGGCAGATGTACCTCTATGAGTTTGAGGCCAGCCTGGGCTCAGCCTACAAAGTGAGTTCCAAGCCAGCCAGGGCTACATAGTGGAACCTTGCCTCAAAATAATTTTTTTCTTAATTAAAAATGTTAAAAAGAAAAACTTCTGGGCCCCAGTAGCATACAGGGTTGCAAGCTATCTTTCAGTGAAGCATCTCAGTCTGAGGTGCTTACCTCTAATTTCCATAATAGGCAAATAGCTCTCAAAAATAGTTCTGCCAGGGCTGGAGAGATGGCTCAGCGGTTAAGAACACCGGTTGTTCTTGCAGAAGACCTGAGTTTGAATCCCAGCACCCACATGGCAGCTAACAACTGTCTGTAACTCCAGTCCCAGGGGATCCGACAACCTCTTCTGACCTCCACAGGCATTGCACGACATAGGTGCACTTACCTACATGCAGGCAATACACTCATACACACAAAATCTAAATAAATAAATAAATAAATAAACAAATAAATAAACAAATAAATAAATAAATGTTCAAAGTTAAAAAAAAATAGTTCTGCCATCTTGATATCTAACATGATAGAGGTGGGTGTAAGCACGTGTAGATGATGGCCCAGGCATATAGGTATCCTTTAATATACAGACAAAACATAAGGTCTAGAAGGCAGAAAATTGCCACCCAGTCTACAAAGCAACATTGAGAAACTAATGTGGCTCCTGTAGGAGCACTTCTGAATATTCTATAAGTAAAATGAGGAGGACTGCAATTCAATGACCATACGGTGGCATGCCAGGCACTACATCAAGTGCTGCCAGCACTGTTACATATACTTCTCACAAACTCCATGACATAAGTGGTTCCTATTTGACACCTGATGCTCAGAGAAGTTAAGAATCTTTCCCACACAGGTATGTGTTAACAGAAGTAGGACACAAACTCATCTTTCTGTTTTCTGGGCCCAGTGTAACTGGTACATTATTCTGCTCAATTGCCAACCTTGATTCAAGGTTTTTAACGAGTTAAAAAATGGCCAAGGTTTCTTTCATGTTGGAGAGCAGATGTGAATCAAAGGAGGAAGGCCAGCCACATGAGTAAGCATTCTGTATCATAGGCTGCATATACAGTTCTCAGAAAGGCAATGTGTGATTTATTTTTAATGTAAACACGTGCTATAGAAGTTTATTAGAACTGTTGGCTCTGTGGTTTAAGACAGACCTTGGGGGGTTGTTTTAGTGAATAGGCGAGGCTAATTTTAATTAACACAGCAAGTGTTTATAAATGGCACTTGAGGAAGTATACAATTTGTTCACCAGTAGTTTATTAACCTCCCCTCTGTGATCTTACAGACTCTTTATTTGCATTATTAATGAACAAAGAATTCCCCATAGAAAAGGCATGCTGATTTCAACATCTCCAATATTGAAATTGATACCTCTGCTTGCTGAGAAGTAGATTTTACCATTTCAGCTAAGGAGCTGAGGTGTCACCATTTGTCTATCATGACCAAGAGAGTAGTCTTATTTCCCTTGCACAGCCACAGGTACATCTGACCAAGGACAGTTAATAGGTTTCAGTAGACTAAATGAAATGCATTAAAAGAATCCCACGGTTTGGAGAAAACCTCATTTCAAGAAAAAGTATAGATGTGAACTCGAGCAGTCATGGCTTCAAACTGTCCGGTGTAATAATGTGGATATAGTGGACCCTTAGTACTAACCCCAAGTACCCATGCTAGAGAGAGACTCTAGGTAAGGGAAAGATAAACAGACTATTCCTGCTCAGTTCACTACTTCCTGCACAGGTCACCTATAGGAAACTTTGTTAGGTAACACCTTCTGCCTAGGTTACTGCTTGCCTACCATACTTGCTTATTAAGTACATTCTCACAATAAGCAATTGCACTGGTAGTAACTCCCAAGAATATCTGACATCAAGTGTGTGCTCCCTGGGGAGAACTTGGTTGTTCTATTAATAGAAGAAAAGGAACATGCTAGAAGAAGCTCTTCTCTGACTCAGTGGGTTCAAAGTTCCACATGTTATTTATAGGAGTCACCTTGCCTTGTATTATTCCCGGGTCGTATGGTCCATCAGGATTTCCTGGAGCTCCTGGATTCCCAGGTATGGAATGAGGCCAGAGGAAGCTAATAAGTACATTTTAAGGGTCATGAGTCAAAGGGAGAGAGGATCCTGGTAGAACATGAGGATCCATATTCCCACGGAGGGCTGCCTCAGTGACTGGGGAAACCATGGCTGCTGGAGCGTATGGTGTGGGGAGGTGAGAATAGGGGAGGCCCTCAAAGGGGGGTAGACCTCTTGCTTGAACATTGTAAATCAAGCATAGCCATGTCGATCCTCCTTTCCCTTCACTACTTTCATTTGGGTTTTCAGGCTCAAAGGGGGCCCGGGGCCTCCCTGGGACTCCAGGCCAGCCTGGCATTCATGGAAGTAAAGGAGAGCCTGGAAGCCCAGGATTTATTCATCTCCCAGAATTACCAGGTGAGGAAGGAAAAAGAGGCATTGGCAAATTTTCCTTTATGTGACCATGTGTTTTGATTGTTTTCATCCTCTACCAATGATAGAAAACTAGTTCTGCTGCCTGGTGTGGTTGAGATGGTTTTATTTTACTCCCAGGAAAGACACAGTGGAGAGCCATAGAATGATAGCATAATGGAGAAATAAGAGTCATGTGAGATTAACTGAGGCAATTCCTTAACTCTCAGATTGAGGAAAGTAATACTGTATAGAAAGTCACTTGTCCAAGATCACAAAGCCACTAGTAACAGGCTAGGACTCTACAGTTGTCTGCCTACCAGTCCTGTGGCAGCATCCTGGATGAAACTCTTAGAGGTCAGAGAAAAAGATTCCGATCAGTCAGAAAGAAACTATCCATTTCCTCCCCTTTTCTAACAAGTTGTTCCAACCTGAGCTTTATAGGGCTACACCATACTAATGGTCCTACTGTGCTCCCTGGGTCAGTACCTTTGTCACTTTGGAACTTGTTAGTGATACAGATTCTTAGCCTGCAAGACCTCCTGAGCGAAACTCCAGGGCAAAGCCAGCTGTCTGTGTGTCACTATAAGAAGTTTTGAACCACTGTTGCTCTAGTACATCAGTCTTATACTGGGCTACCTTATCAGTGCCTCAGTTATTTCAACTAGCCTCTGCCTACTCAAGAAGAGGGAGGGAAGACAGCAGGAGTTTAACAAAACTACAGAAGAGAATGAATTTGGCCAGAGGGCCTTGGTATAATTGGGGTTCTCAGCAACTTCTGAGCCCCAGGAGTAGGAACAGGTTGCTATACTTTGCTTACTCCCAGCTCCCAGAACTAAAACCTGGTCACATGGAGTAGCCCCTGCCTCTGTACAAGACTTCTGAGGAACAGAGACCACTGATCTTTATTGACATTCACTTTTGTATTAGAAAACTCTTGTTTTAGATCTCCATTCAGACAAATTACTTCTAAACATCCACGACCTTTTTATGTTTGCCTCTTTACATTTAGGATTTCCTGGACCTCATGGGGAGAAGGGCTTGCCTGGGTTTCCTGGGCTTCCTGGAAAAGATGGCTTGCCTGGGAAGGCTGGCAGTCCAGGTTTACCAGGTTCCAAGGGAGCCACTGGTGACACCTTTGGTGCTGAAAATGGTGCTTCAGGGGAGCAAGGCCTACATGGATTGCCAGGGGACAAAGGATTTCCTGGAGACTCTGGCCTTCCAGGACCCAAGGGTGACTCTTCTTGTCCCCCTATTTAACAGTGTACAGAAAGCTTTACAGTAACAGCTATCTTTGCATGAATACCTGCATGAATGCATGCATGAATCTGGAATGATTATTTAGGGAGCAAACATGATATAACATTCTGTTCAGTCTCTCCTTGGAGCTATTTTCCTTATGCTGTTGGAGTCCCTTTTCCTGCCTTAGTAATCCCAGAAATAATACAACCAGTAGTCTAATTTCTTGCAAAGTCTCAAGGAGTTTACTTCTGGGAAAAGCAACAAGACTGTTAAGAAGATAGTATCACCCGAGATGAGTCCTGGGCCAAGCTCTTCCATTAGAAGCCTGTTTGGTAACCCAGTGATAGCTAATGGTCCCTGCTGTAAATATCTGCTCCCCTCCCTTTTATTAGGTTTGAATGGGAAGTCTGGTTTGCTAGGCCCCAAAGGTGAACGGGGCATCCCTGGAGCATCAGGATCAGTGGGACAGCCAGGACCCTTAGGATCTAGTGACCCATTTGGCATCAAGGGCACATCTGGCCTTCCAGGAGCACCAGGCCTCCCAGGCATTTCAGGTAGGTCCATTGGAAGGAGAACCCCAACTTGATTTTTGGCTAGCCCTTAGGCTCAGGCAACCTGGAGGGTAATAAGACACTGTGACATGGTCACAATCTAGAAGATTTGATTTTCCTAACTTCTCTAACTCTCTAGTTTCAAATCCCAAGTCACTCTGGCTATGCCAAACAGAACACATTGCCACAGTTCAGCTTCTAAACCATGACAGCAAATCACTGTACATTCCCTCCTTTTCAGCCTCCTGTCCCCTTTTGACACTGTGGCCTGCCTCTGGCCTTCCTCAGTTAGAGAAGTCACCCTGTGCTGAGTTGTGTTGCGCTCATCTCCATGAGATTCACTGGAGCTGTGGGGAGCCGGCTTTGGCCTGGGGAGAAAGTCGAGCAGTGTATGAACCCCACCCCCACCCCCCGTCAGTGGCCTGCCTGTCAGGGGAGCATTGCTCTGTGGCCCTATGGCCAAAAAGTGGCTTTCACTCAGCAGTGTGGACTGACACCCACTGTTTCCAGCCTAGTGCTTGCAGTTTACGTTCTTCTAATACCATACCCCTCACTCTGCCTCAGGAACTACATCACTGGCCACTTGACTGAAACTGAGTTATTTGCAGAGCCATTAATATCCTTTTTATCTCTTTTGTCCTTCTGTGTTTCTGGGGTCTTCGCAGAAGCTGCCTAGGTGAAAAAAAATACAGGCCACAAGCTCACAGACTAAGACCCCCACTGGGGAATTTTCTGATTAGCCACTATAACAAGGCCTTGCTTACAAGGCCAGGGATCCCTGATCTCCTGCTTCAGGGATGGCTCCCATTGAATTTCCTTCCCTTGTTGTGGAGTTCCCTCCACAGCTTCCCATTGGAATCCTGGGGCTCACAACTACTTGATGTTTTTCATTTCATGGAAAGCTAAGTCAGCCATTCATGTAGGAGCTTGGGGGCCCAAATACTTCTGTCGTCATTGATTTAATCCTTTGGTTTTTTAATTTCCTTGCTTTGTACCTGAACATTCCACTTTGGCAGCAGCTCAGGAGGATAATCCCATTGACCAATTTAAAGTATGCTGAAAGAAGGCTCAGAATACCTAGGAGATCAAATGCGCCTTGTGGGTTTCTACAGTGCTTTGCACTAGGGGGTCTTTCAACCCTAATGCCAAGGAACTGGCTGACTTAACTGCTTGCTTGAGGGATTAAAAGGGCAGCCCTGCAACCAAGACTCCCTGGGAGGCTAGAACAACAGCTCAACTTTACCCTCTACTTCATGAATTGGCTCAGGAAACAGCCATTGTGGCTTGATTCAGAGTGGAAGTACTGGGGAAACCAGAGCCCTGTTGCCACCCTGGCTTCCCAGAGCTCCATTCAGAGCCTCCACTGTGAACGACATTCATAAAGAAGTTAGACTATAACAAGGGGTTGCTTTCCTGCCAGCTACTGTACCATGCTGGAAGTAATGGGCATTTGGCGTGGTGCTCTGAGCGGTAGGTGCTAATACTCCAGCCAAGTAAGCACTTGGCCTATTGGCAGCTCTCATTGGGCATTGTTAAAAAGCCATGTACAAAACTCAACAAGCCAGCCAATCCAAAGCTATGGGAACAGGCAGTTGCCCAGATCTGGCCAGAGCCTCACTTAATAGCTGCTCTGTGTTCTCTCCTATGATCAGGACATCCTGGAAAGAAAGGTCTAAGAGGAGAGATGGGTCACCCTGGATCAACTGGAAAACGAGGTCTACCTGGGATAAAAGGCCTTCCTGGTTCTCCAGGGTCACCTGGCTTCTTGGGGAACCCAGGCTTGTCTGGGGTCACTGGGTTGCCTGGCCTCCCAGGCCAAAAGGGTAAGTGAAGTAATCAGGAAGGCCAATGAAGTAGCCAGGGACTACCAAATAGGAGTGTCCCGGCTGCCCAGCTCACTCCCTCCTCTCTGCCTAGGAATGGAAAAGAGGGAGGGAGGTGGGCAGAGCTTTCTGTATCAAGCTAGTTGGACAAGGAGAGTACAGAAGGAAGAGTGTCACCTAATGTGAGTCACCCACACTGCTCACTGTGTCGAAAACTAGGCTGAATATCATGTTCAGAAAGCCCCAGGGCAGTAACAACTGCATTGAGGTATCTCATTGGCATGACATCAAGGATCCTGATGGCTACCACTTCCTATGAGTGCTCCAATCATCATCAGTTTTTAGGTGTGTGGGAAGCCCTGCTTTAAACAGGAGAAAATGGCTAGTCTCAGGGTACACAATTGGTTAGCACAAGAGGCAAGATTGAGCTCATCTCTTTGTGTCCTGGCCCTAGGCTTTTCTATGCCAGCACATGTGCCCTGAACTTAGTGAATTAAAACAGAGGGGCCCACTTCTTCATTTCCTTGTGGTGCTTAGTGCCATGTGCCTGTTCAGGGATGCACTAGAATGGGTAATAACTAAAAAACTTGGGGAAACTGAAACTTCAGAGTTAGAAAAATTTGGGTTCAAATCCTTTTTCTGTGACTTCTTAGCTCTGTGACTTTGTACAAGTAATTCACCCATTCTAAGGCTCCTTTTGTTTCCTTGTATGTGAAACAGAAATGATAATACAAGAAATTCTTATTTCTCAACAGGTGAAAAGGGAGCCTCTGGACCAATAGGTTTTCCTGGGTTGCCAGGTCTTCCTGGTATTCCTGGAGCAAGTGGATTAAAGGGACTTCCTGGGTCAGTTGGCAAGGTGGGACAATTTGGACAGGCTGGTAGTCCTGGCGAAAAAGGTAAGTGAGAGAAGGGAATTCTAAAACAACCACACTTGTTTTCAATGTAAATTAATTTGTCAACTTTGTCATTCATGTGGTGTGTACCAACTTTGTATTAGATAAAATTTTGGACTTATGAATTAAGTTCTTTGAAACAAAAAGACTAATCCCTTCAGAATTAGTACTACATGTTATGGACTATGTTAGCTTTTGATTTCTATAAAAAAAATACCTTTCATGAACAATTTGTATGAAGGAAAGGTATATTTTAGATCACGGATTCAGAGGTTTCAGTTCATGATCACTTGATCTTGTTGCTTTTGAGTCTGTGGTGGCACATTACAACATGGCAGGGAGCATGTGGCAGAGAAATCTGCTCACCACATAGCAGCCAGGAAGCAAAAATGAGAAAGAAGCAGAAACCAGAGTCCCACAATCCCCTTCAAGGGCATGCCCCCAATGACTTAACTAAGCTCCACCCATCAAAAGCTCACTTACCTCCATACAGTGTCATTAGCTGAGACTCAAGCCTTCACCATATGGGCCTTTGGGGTATACTTATTCAAATAAAAATGGAATCCTAATTTATGCACTCCCAATTCATCCCATGGAGTAGGGTTTTGAGTAGGATCTAAGGTAACTGATAGATATTGGGTTTGGAGGAAAAGAGCATACACAGAAATGCAAAATTGAAAAATGGGGTAGGGAAGAGAACATAAAGGCCCAGAAAATGGGCTGTGGGGAAAAACCATATGAAAGGTCAGCTTTTGTGTGACTACTTTGTATTTAAATTCATTCATGCTTATTGTCTGATCTGCCTTTCTTCAGGAGACAGGGGTGATCCAGGGCCAGTTGGAATGCCCATTTCAAGACCTCCAATGCTGAACCTTTGGTTCAAAGGAGACAAGGGCTCTCGAGGTTCTGCCGGATTGGATGGATTCCCTGGGCCCAGAGGTGCTGAGGCAGAGAATGTTCAGGAGAAATTCCCAAGAAAGGATTTACAACCAGTCTTGGATTCCTTCCTGAGAAAAGCAACCCTCACCTCCTAGAGCAGCAGTGTGGGAGGCAGCATGGGGTCCAAGAAACCTGTCTTCCCTGTTGCCCGACTGTCACCTGGTCGGTCATTGAGATTGCGATTTGTTATTGCTGCTATAGAACTGAGGGCTTTTGGGTGGTTTGGCTTTTATTTTCTTTCTTTCTTTTTTTTTTGAGACAGGGTCTCACTATGTAGCCCTGTGTGAAGCTCCTTGTGTAGATCAGGCTGGCCTTGAATTCAGAGAGATCTACCTGCTTCTGCCTTCTGAGTTCTGGGATTAAAGACATGTGCCACCATGCCTGTCTGAACTGAGGTTTTTGAACCACAATGAGTGGTACCCCTCAATGACCCTATCAGTGAGACATGGACCATTACTGAGCTGCTTGCCCAACATTGGAGCTGGGGTGACACTGCTCTCTCACCTATGATTATACTTGGCATCAGAGCATCTATACATCTAGACACACAGGTTTTCGGGTACCTAGAGCCTTTTTCCAATACCTTTTGCTTCTTTTCAAGGTGAAAAAGGAAAGCCTGGGAGACCAGGGTCACCAGGTTCACCTGGAGCTCCTGGACAGCCCAGTACAATCAAAGGACTTAGTGGGAGGCCAGGTTCCCCTGGCTCCATAGGATTACAAGGTTTTCCCGGCCTGAAGGGATCCCTGGGGATCACAGGTTTCCCAGGAATGCCAGGAAAAATTGTAAGTATGACCAGATTCTTGTCTCTTTACCAGAAAAAAAAAAAAAAACTCCACAGCAGAGAGACATGCCCTAGATTCCCATCTTTCTGATCCCAGGCTATTTCTCAGCATCTACCTTCAGGACACCCTCAAAACTCTGTGTGTGACAGTCTTCTCCACCCTTTCTCCAGCAGCCCATCTGCTTTGCCTTTGCTCCCACTATTACCCATGTGGAAATGCTTCCTGCCTGTTCTGCACTCTCCAGCATCTGCCTGCCCTTCAGGCACCATCTCCTCAGGAGTTACTGGGCTCCTACTGGGCTGGCACTCTGCTTTTCACTGCTCATCTCCATCTAGTTGGTTGTGCAGGGACTCTCATTCCCTCAATGAGATTTCTGGGACTTGAGAATAAGAATTGCCTTTCATTCTTTTCTATCGGCACCCCAGGTCCAGCATCCCATATCCTAACCCTACATTAAACTAGAACCATTGTAAGAATTCATACATTTGGGGGAGGGGATTGTGTCAAGGTCCCACTAAGTAGTCAAGGCTGAGCTTGAACTCCTGTCTTAGCTTCCCATGTGCTGGGATTACAGGTGTGCGCTGCCATGTCCAGCTTGAATGACTTATGGGTGGAGTGTGTGTGTGTGTGTGTGCGTGTGTGTGTGTGTGTTTGTGTGTGTGTGTGTGCGCGCACGCTCGTGACTGTGAACCAAGGGCCTCAAGTGTGGTAGCTAAGTGCTCTACCACTGAGAGATTTTGTGATGGTTTGATAGTACCATAGAGGACAACAACTAGCAAATAATCAAGTCCAAGTTATCTGGACTTTTAAAAGGCAAAGTAAGGGCTAGAGAGATGGCCCAGTGGTTAAGAGAATCTGCTACTGTCCCAGAAGATCCAAGTTAAATTCAGCACTTACGTATAACTCACAACCCACTGTAGTAAGATAAGAGCTCCAGGAGATCCAATGCCCTCTTATAGGCACACACATGGCATCTTATGCACTCTCTCTCTCTCTCTCTCTCACACACACACACACACACACGCAATTAAAAAAATAAGGTAGAGTGTGTTGAACACACATGAGCTTGAGTTTGTGTCAGCTCAATCGCTCATTCATTCTGTGATCTTGTATACCTTGCTTAACTTAGCTGAACCTTATTTTCTTCATCTGTAAAAGAAATGGGACTAATATTCAAACATGTTTCAGACAGTAGTGAGGATTAAGTAAGGTGGAACATGTAAAGCACTTAACATTGTGTCAGACACGTTCTACATTAATAGTAGGATCAAATGAACTGGGCACATAACACCTATACTCCCTGTAGGCAAAGCCTTTGTCTTTCAAAAGCATCAAGCCATCTGGTGGGGAAGATGTACATATGGCTGAAACATTCTCCAAAGAAGTAGTTCCAGACTAAAGACCCTAACAACTCACATAGGAGGAGGGGTAGAAACAAAGTGGGAATGCATTTGTGTAGGGAGCCCTGGCATAAGCAGAGATTCATATTAGGAATGACTATATCTATAGCAATATGCTAGATGAAGTCAGGTCAGTAAACAGGCAGAATGGAAGAGATAGCCTGCATAACAGCATATAGCACAGTGACCCAGTCCAGTGGTCAGTCTCCTGTGCAAAGCACTAACTGGCATTCATCTTTATTGGGTACATCTTCAAATATCTCAAACTATACTGGATTTCAGGAGAACTGCTGATAGCAGCTGACGCGAACGCTCCCCAGCTGTAGAGTGTGTTGGAAAGCTGCCAGTGGATGTGAAAATGGAATACATTTATTACAAATTTAGACTCTAGCACCTGCACACTTACAGCCTGCTACCAGGTGCCAGGACAACCTCATGTTCCTTATGGAACCCGTAGCAGAGGGCTCACCTTGCTTAGTAAAGTAACACTGTGGTTTTTGCTTGTTTTGTTTTTTCCTTTTTGGGGGGTGGGGGTTGAAATGGAGTCTCCCTGTAGCCCCAACTGGCCTGTAACTCTCTATGTTGACCAGGTTTGTTTTGATGTCACAGAGATCCACCTGCCTCTGCCTCCCAAGTGATGTGATTAAGAGTGTTCACCACCACGCCTGGCAGTTTTTCTATTTTTGAGAAAAAGTCTCACTGTGTATTCCAGGGTGGTCTTGAACTTGTGAACTTCCTGCCTCTGAGTGCTGGAATTATTGACATGAGCTACCACATCTGACTGAAACAACACTTAGTATGTGAAATGGCTGTGGAGCTTTGGCCAGAGTGGTAGTAGCCAAATACCTATAGAGCAAATTGAGTGGTCATATATTATATTTTCTGAAACTTGCTACTTAGTGCAGGTATACTTTGATTTGCCAGATTTTAATATTGATAGGCAGAGGGAAGTTATGAATGAAACGACAAAGATTAATCAGCAGATTTAATATTTCCCCTATGAACCCTAAGTACATATGCCTGCCCCTGGCTCAGCACCTTCCCATTTGCAGGACGTACCTTCTGTCTTGCCTAACACAGAGTGTGTGATCAGCATCTCTCAGACAGTGGCTTGGGGAGGAAAGGAGAAAGAATATGTCAAGCATCTATGAGCTCTGGGCAGAAATAATGATTTCCGTATTGCCTTGAAGGGTTCACAAGGTTTTATTGGAGCTTCTGGACCCCAGGGAGCATCTGGTATCCCAGGCCTAAAAGGTGAGGAACATTTTCTCTTTTGGTGTGTTTGTTTAGACCAAGGTGGTGTTCTACCAAACCTGGAATATCTTGGGGGTATGGGGGCTATATTTAGGGGAAAATGAATCTGATTTACATTTGCTCTTTGGCCAAACACCCTCTATAATTCTTGTTCTTCAAAGGCAATGCAATGAGCAGTGGTACCTGCCAAGATCTCTTCCCGTTTTTTTGTGACCAAGAAAAAGATAGCCCTTTTGCTTTTATTTTGACCCAGCTCCCTTCTGAGTATCAGCTGAGAAGAATTCCAGCTCCAAAGAGCCTCTCCCCCTGCTGAGCATATCCTTCCCCTTTTTACTTATATTACTGTTCTATTCTGGTAGTGTTTTAGGGCCCACTTGCCACTGTTTCATACATACAGAGTCTAGAGATGTGTTTTCAAAACAGAATTTCTATGTATAACAGCATTTCAGGCCAGTATCCTGGTAACATCTCAGCTCCTGGATAGTAAGTGGTCACCTTGTACTGAGTGGACAGTTTTGTCAAGAAGCTCTTCTGGGTATATTGACTCTACGGTGGAGAAAAATGTGTTCATTTGGTGGAAACTATAGTTTTTCTTGATCATTTCAACATTATTTTCATTCTTGCAGGAGATCAGGGCCAAACACTTGAAATTTCTGGTATCCCAGGACCCAAGGGGCAACCTGGTGAATCGGGTTTTAAAGGTAAGGCTGCAATGTTTTTTTTTTTTTTTCTCATGTACCTCATAAATGTTTCCAAACTGAGGACCAGAAGGAATTTTGGAGACCAATCCCCAAGTTCTTCAACTTCCATCCAGTGTAGAAAAAATCTTACCTATAGTTTTCTCAAACAAAGCAGCCTACTCTTAAGAGAGTTGTACATTAACAAAGATGTGTCCCACATACACACACACGCACACACTCAATTTATACATTTTTGTATAAGCTGTGCTGCTCAAACATTTTGGGCCATCATTCTTGCTTCTGAAAGGCACTCAGGAAAAGTCTATTCAATTCTCAATTAGGTGATAGCTTCTAAATGTGAAAACAACTGTCACAATCCTTTCCAGAATTCTTAAAATTGGATCAGGTTCCCTCAGCAATTCGAAATGGTTTCACTTTCTGCTTCTGCTTTCCCATGGAGGAATACACTGTCAGAAATCTGGACTAATCCCATAAAATCTGTGGAAAACCTGTATCTTTCTTGATTTTTATAGGTGTAAAAGGAAAAGATGGACCAGTTGGTGATACTGGTTACCCTGGAGTCAAAGGTGAAGATGGAAAAGTTGGTATTACTGGCGATACTGGCCTTCCTGGCTCCCCAGGTACCATGCTACATGACAATGGTATTCTGAAGAAATTAGGATTAGCTTCAAACTATACCCCATTCTGAACTTCTGCTTTGCTTTCACATTTAGGACCTCAAGGGATTACAGGGATGAGAGGAGACCCAGGACTCCCAGGTTCTTCTGGCCATCCAGGGTCAACTGGCTCCCCTGGATCCTCTGGCTTAATAGGACCTAAAGGTATGAATATTTGACAGCAGGAAATAGGGGAAAAGTATCTTTTCCTAAAAAACAGACAGTAACTACTTCATCTTAGAAGGTAACAGCTAGGTCAAAGCCATGCCTAGAGTGAGGTGTCACATGAGGATTAATGAGAAAGATGGCGAACAAGTATGAACAGGAATGGAAGGATATAAGATCCATGAAGAAAAACATTAACAAGGAAGACATATTAATTTCCCATTACTATAATGATGTCCCTGTGGCTAGGTATTTATAAAGAAAAAGGGTTTAACTTGGGTGGCAGAGGCATGTGAATCTCTGTGAGTTTAAGGCCAACTTGGTCAACATAGCAAGTTCCAGGTCAGCTGGGGCTACAGGGAGACCCTGTCTCAGTAATAACAAAAAATAAAAAAGAAAATAGGTTTATTAACTCATAGTTATGAGACTGTAATTCTAAACAGCCATGGCACTAGATCTAATAAGGATGACCCCTGGCTATGTCACCTCATGGGGGATGGCATTATGGTAGATTATAAGCAAGAGTGAAAACATCACAAGTCAATAGGAAGCCAGAGTGAGGGGTGGGACCAGTTATGCTCTTCTGTAACAATTCACTTTTATGAGAACTCAGAGTCCCATGAGAACCACCTTAGTCTCTTTCGAGAACAGTATCCCCTAAAGAGCATACGACCTCAATTCATCACAGTGGGAACCTTGAGGAAGACATTTAAACCATATTCAAGTATAATGGGTAATATTGTCCACTTAACAGGATCCTAGGAGACAAGCCTCGAGGCACGCCTGTGAGAGATAATCTACATTATCTACCAGCCTCTGGGCATGCCTGTGAGGAATTATCTAGATTAGGTTAATTGAGGTGGGAAGACTCACTTTAACTATGGGAGGCAACATTCTATAGACTGGGGTCCTGGACTGATTAAAAAGGGAAAGAGCAAGCTGAGTACCAGTATCCATCACTCTGTGATTCCTGATTGTGGATGCAATGTTAACAAGCTGCCTCCTCAAGCTCTTACTGCTGTACTTCCTCAACATAATAGACAATACCCTCAAACTATGAGCCAATATATGCCCTTCCTTTCTTAACTTGCTTTTGTTGAATATCTGATCACAGTAATGAGAAAAGTAACTACTTTATACAAAGCCACAGCAGAAAGTTGTTACTGCAGCATGTATTGCCTCTCCTCGTTTTAATGCTAGGGCAACAAGTTTCTGGAGCCAGCTTCTGGGAGGAGGCAACTAAAGGTCCTGGCATTGCTAATTTTAAGTTATATTTAAAATACCCAGTGTGGGGGTTGAGGATATAGCTCAGTTGATAGAGTGCTTGCCTAACATCTTTAATCCCCAGCACTACATAAACCGGGAGTGGTAACACACACCTGTAATCCCTGCACTCTGGAGGTAGAGGCAGGAAAATTAGTAGTTCAACATCATGCTCAGCTATATAGAGACTTATAGGCCATCCTAGAATATGTGAGACCTTCTCTCAATAAAGAGGACATTGCCCAGTGTGGTGACACACACCTTTAATCCCAGCACTCGGGAGGCAGAGGCCAGAGGATCTCTGTGAGATCGAGGCCAGCCTGGTTTATATAGTGAGTTCCAGGCCAGCTGGGGCTGCAGGGAGACCCTGTCTCAAAAAAACAAAAAAAAGTGGACATATTTATTTTGGCTCACAATTTTAGAGGTTTAAGACCACAGTCATTTGGAGTCATTGTTTTGGGACCCATCGTAAGGCAGAACATCGTGGTAGGGAGTATGTGGTAGAGCAAAACTGTTCATGTCATGGTGATCAGGAAGCAGTAAAAGACAGAAGGTAGTGCAGTGCCAGGGACCAAGCAGCCAGTATCACTGGTGTGCCTGGATCTGCTGGCTTGCCTGGTCCCAAAAGGGGAAGAATCCCCATCGATGACATGTTTCTGATTATCTACTTCCTCCAACTATGCCCCAATTCTTAGAAGTTCCTCCACCTCTCAATAGCCCATTAAGCTTTGAGTCAAAAAATAAATCAATACATTTCTGAGGTCAGAGTCTCTGTAATTTAATTAGCTCCTAAAAGCCCCACTTCTGTGACCATCTATACTGAATAAACCTTCAACATTTGGGCTTTGGGGAGATATTTCAGATACAAACCTTAACAACCAATTAACTTCCATCTCACTCTTGAACCTGCAGTGGTCTTTGATGAGAGTCATGAGCATCTAAGATACAGGGTGTAGGTTAGGAATTGGATATTCTTCCTTAAGGCATTAAGTAATCCCTCAGTAATGATAAAAACTCCCAAATGAGGACCTTGCAAGTGCCTTTGTGGATAGACATCTATTTCTTACTGAATCCTCATAATTGAGAGCTGCTAGAGCTATTTCTTATATTCTTTCTCCTCAGGATTCTCTGGACCTCCTGGTTTACATGGACTAAATGGACTTCCAGGCACCAAGGGTACCCATGGCACTCCAGGTAAGAAAAGCCCTCAAGGTCAAGGTAAAGTACATCAGCTATTCCAGAAACCAGGCAGAGGCTAGCTATGTATTCTCAACTGTTGTATATCCATATCCTGGGACTCAAAGATCTTTCACCAGTCTTCAATTAGAAGTTTCCTGATACAAGGAGGAAAGAGGCTAGGTTTTGTTCTGCCTGAATGAACTCTTCTTCCAGGCCATAGGGAAGTCAGTTAGGCATGAGGTCCTATAGTTCTCTGAGCTCTGTCCCCTCCTGTGCTTCTCTCCTAGGAGTGAGCGTCACTGGTGTGCCTGGACCTGCTGGCTTGCCTGGTCCCAAAGGGCAAAAGGGAACACCAGGAATTGTCATCGGAGATCCAGGGAAACCAGGTTCAAGGGGGCAAAAAGGTGACCGAGGTAAGAGAGCTCAAGTTAGGTTTGCGGTTCATCAGGGCCACATGATTCACAGTGATGAACTATGTGTCTTCACATCTTTGACAGTCTCAGAACTTGTGACAATGACTGCTAGAAAGGGATGATTATGCCTATGGATTCTTAGTAAAAGGTGTTGAGAGCACTTCACCAAGTTCCCTCTAGCCTCCAGTTTTCCTTGGCTCTTTGTTTAAACTCAAAGTCTCTTCTGCACAGTTGTCCACAGTCAGGATGAATGCTTCTAAAGAACAGAGCTTATCCTTTTAGTGAGATATTGGCTGGAATTTCTTAGTGTCCAGCGTGGATGAGAGGCACCAGCTGGCAGAAGAATCCCAAGACTAAGAAAAACAGTGAAAGGGTCTCCTGAGGTCAGGCCCACAGCCTGCACACCATTAGGATTGGCTGTATTGATAGAAAGCAGATGCCACCCTTAATTCAGCTCCCTACCTTGCCTGAAGTCTTAATGAGAGTCCTCTTCTGAAACTTCTCAAAAAGGAATCATTCTTCAGCTTTGCTTAGGAATGTTCTGAAGACCCATATGTCCCCCACTCAATGTAAACCAGAAAGTGAATGCAGTATAGCCTCTGGGTTCAAATTTCAGTTCTTCCTCTCTCTCACTAGCTATCTGAACCCTTAGTTTTCCTTCTCTTTAAAATGAATATATAAAAGAACCACCACATTGATTTTCCGAGGAGTCACTGAACAGTGAGGCAATGTGAGTAAAAGCACTTATCTCGGTGCCCAGCTGATGCTACAAACAACTGGCCATTATGCTATTATATGTTACTTGGGGAAGTAATATTTGCAGTATCTTCTGGGCCTTGAATCTCAACACACTTTATGTTTATGTAATATACATATGTTTCCTAGGAACTATATTCACACATTTCCTGCTGCATTTGGAATTACTGTTTCTGCTGTTTCCATGTTTCCTCTTTGCATTGGTCTGGACAAACTCATTCTTTTGTGGAAGCCAGAAGCTTCTCCAGAGGAAGTGCTCCAAGCAGGATCTGGGCCTGCAGAGCAATTGTGGTTTCTTTCCCAGGACATAGAGGAGAGGGTATGGGAAGGAATCACAGGGTATTTCCTTTTCTATTTGTAAACCTTGACTGTGAATATCTGGTTATCAAATTATTCACTTACTTTAACTGAGGACATAAAACCACTATTACAAATGCATTAAACAACACATATTAAGATGAATATAGTACAGAAAGATAATTACAGCGGGAAAATATGTCAGAAAGGAATACACTTGGTATGATTCCATCAAAAAATGCTCAAGACAAGCACAAACAGCCAGACTATAATGAAAAGGAAATCTGAGCACAGATTCAGGATTGGTTGTCACTGAGAGGGAGGGAAGAGATAGAATCTATGAAGACTACACATGAAATTCCCAAAGAAATTCCATCTTCATTTTTCTTTAGTGGGGCAGTGCAATACAGATGTATTCATCATATCTGGATTATTCTTTATTGAAAAAAATTGTTTAAAAAGAATATAGCATGCATCATATTCCCCAGAGGAAACTGCCTGTGATTTGCTAATGGAAGACAGTGGAAAACAGACTTAAACCTAAAAAAATTTCTTATAGCATCCCCTGTGCTTATAATACCTTTAGTTAAATAATTTCCAATTATACTCTTGTTTTCATGTTTGCATTAAATCTTTAGAGCCTACATTTGTGTATTTAAATTTTTAAGGCTTCAGCATTGAAATGAGTTAGAAAATGGGCATTCTGCTTAGCATCTGCCCATTTACAGCATTTTAAATTTAAAAAAAAATATGCAGGGGTGGGGTGTGGTGGCACACACCTTTAATTCCAGCACTCTCAGAAGATAGAGGCAGATGGAGCTCTGTGAGTTCAAGGTCAGCCCACTCTACATAGAAAGTTGCAGGCCAGCCAGGGCTATATAGTGAGACCTTGTCTCAATATATATATGAGGGCCAGTGAGATGGCTCAGTAGGTAAAGGCAGTTGCTTTGAAAGCCTGACAACTCGAGTTTGATCCCTGGAACCAACATAAAGATAGAAGGAGAAATCGTATTCTACAAATTTGAGCTCTGACACTCATGCTGTGTGGCATGTTTACCCTTACTCCACACAGCATGCACATACTCAATAATAATAATTTTTAAAATATGAGCATATGGCTTTACTTTAGGTCACTAGTGTATTTATTTAGGATTTGATGACACATTGGTATAAATTTAAAGTCAAAAAGCAGAAAAAGGATAGACAAGACTTCAAAAAGTGCATGGGGACTTTCAGAATCTGTGGGATGACCACACTTACTCCACTATACATGGTTATATGGCATCTTCCTTGTTAGTTTTTCATTATTTCAGCTGCTATAAATGTATACGCTCTTAATATGTAAGTTTTCTATATGCATATATACATGTATAAAGCTAAATTTTCAGGAAAATGTATGCAATGTGTCTTTTTCTTCAAATCCTTACCTCAATGAAAAAGAACATGACTTCAAAGATTTCCCATGACATAGCTGATCGTGTAACATTTTGTGCTTCTCTTTTTTCTCTTACAGACCTAGACTTATGAAGAGCCTTTTCTCAAAATTGATTTTTCATCTATAGGTTTCTTTATGATTCAATTTATTAATGATCTAATTTAAACACCTGCTTTGGCTAATCCACCATCTCTTTTTACCAGTTTACATGGATTTATCTTTTTCTCTTTTTGGGGGGGGGATGTAAGATGGAAAATTGCATATTATTTTCGGATTTTCTTCACACACACACACACACACACACACACACACACACACACACACCACTGATCCTTTATAAAATAATCTCAAACACCAGAACATTTTAGCCACCAATTTGAATTGAATTCTCTTCATTTGAATATCTGCTAGAATATGCCAGTTAATACATTTGTTCCACGCTACATGCACAACAGGAACTACATTTGTGTATGTAGCTTTGATATGTTTTTCCATCAAGATTGTTATCTGTGTATTTAATATGTATTGAATAAATATTTTGTGATCTGGTGAAAGTTTTGGTTCTTAACATATAGTAGAAATTATTCCACAGACGGAAAACATGTCAAACACTATGAAAACCCAAGCAATTCCGTATCTACTCTAATACACAGCTTTTCCCTTTCGCCAATAGGGGCAGGTATTTAGTACAAAGAGATGTATTCAATAGTCATTCAATTAATGTTATGAATTGCCCATAAAAGATTGTTTTCCAGTTTGCCTAGAAATTCAAGAAGATAGCATGGAAAACTAGGGGACACTGGGGAGGGAATCACAGAACTCTTGCTTTATCCATTCTGAATGGCCCTGCCTGAGACATACCTCTATCCATAATCTTTGTGCAGCATCAGACACAACTGGCTGGGTTAGGAAAGAAAGATTGTCTGATGGGCTTATAGGTTGAAGAACACTTGGGAAACTTAAATTCCAGCTGCTCAGCCATGCCTTCTTTTATTTCTGATTTGGAAGAAAACTGCCTAAAATATTTCCATCACCAGTAAAACTAGGAAGCTAGAAATTTCCAAAGTTCTGTCCCAATAAAATGAAGCTCCAGTTGGAAAGGAGTCTGAGCCCTTCTCATCTGACTGTTGTCTGCTGGTTGGGATACAGGATGAGGGGAGAAGAGCCCTCTGCTGGTGTACTCTAGTCTTGCTACTACCTAAAGGTTCCCATTTCTTGAGTGCACCAGGCATGGGAAGCCCACCAAGTTCCATTTTGTTTATTCTTTGCAGGTTTCCCAGGTCTTCAAGGCCCTGCTGGTCCCCCCGGAGCCCCAGGCATCTCCTTGCCCTCAGTCATAGCAGGACAGCCTGGCGACCCCGGGCGGCCAGGCCTAGATGGAGAACGAGGTAAAAACAAGAAGCCCCTAACAGAAATGGTAGCCTTACTTTGTCTGATGATTAAGGAGGTGCTGTATATAGTGCAGCCCTCATCCCTGTTACTGGACATGCATGGGCCTGCTTGACCTCAGTTTCTACCCTTTCGTCAGGATGTAGGGGACTACAACTGGCTGCATTTCCCGGGAAGTATTTGGGAAATCACAGCACAGGGAGAGACAGCAACAAAACCCCTGTACTAGGAGTGGACTTCAGCTCCCCAAATCCCTAGGCCTTCAGCAGTAGCTATTTCCTACTCCCCTGCCCTTTATTCTCTTCTAATCTTATCCTTAGGCCGCCCAGGTAACCCCGGGCCTCCAGGTCCCCCTGGGCCATCCTGGGATCAAGGCGACCCTGGAGACCCTGGCTTCCCTGGAATTGCAGGCCTTCAGGGGCCCAAGGGGAACCAAGGATTTCCAGGTTTCTCTGGCCTCCCTGGAGATCTAGGGCTGAAAGGTAAGTCTGTTCCGCTGTGTGCTGGGTGCATCCATCCCCAGTTTACAGCCTTGTGTAGCCTTGGAAGGGAGCCAGTGGATAACTCTCTTCCTGCCTAGTCTCCCTCTCGCACCACCACGGCAACACCTGACTTGCTTTCCTTTGGATTTGCTAGGCGTGAAAGGGGAGCCTGGCTTCATGGGGACTCCAGGCAAGGTTGGGCCACCAGGAGACCCAGGATTTCCTGGAATGAAAGGGAAGGTGGGGACAAGAGGTGAGTTGAGAGCAAGCTCTGGGCTGAGCCTGCCCTGAGAAGAGGATGGGTAAGGTAATTTTCTTTTAGAAGTCACCAAGATAGCAACTGAAACACCACACCTCCCACCCCAGGAGGTAGTTTCTCCACTTTGGAGATACCTCTACCTCCATCTGCTCCCAGGACTGAAGGTCCCCCAGCTTTGCTACAGTGGATCCTGCCAGTTAGCACTCTCTGCATTACTTCTGCATTGGTAACCATTGGGTTCTCACTCAGACCATTACCCTCATTGGCTCAGTCCAGAAAAGAAGCAACTTCTTCTTCACCCTTCACCAGCAAAATTCCTACTTAGGCATCTAGTGCACCGGCAACCCCTGAGGGCTTATCCCAACTATGCCTTGCATCTGTTCACTTGGCATGTCCTCCATTGCTACGCCAAGGTCCTAGCCAGCAGCATTTCTCATGCAGCATCCTTCCTCCTCCCACAACAATCGTTTTTCCACAGACAGTGACCAATAAAAACAAATCATTCTGTCCATGGCATAGAAATGAACTATGGCCCACAAAACCCTGTGAGACACCGCCCTCTTCACCCTCGTGCCAGCCCTGTCCTTCTGCTGCTCATCGGCCTCTTGCCCTTATCCTCTTGCCCTTTCTTCTCTCTCTTGCCAGTCTCCTACTTTCATGCCATATATATGTGTGCATGCATGTATGTATGTATGTATGTATGTATGTATGTAACTCACAGAACATGATATTCTCCAGTTCTATCAATTTTTCTGCACATGACATAATTTCATTTTTCTTTATGAGTGAAGAAATTCCATTGTTTATATGCGCCATATTATCTTTATACATTCATGTGTTTCTGGGTATCTAGGCTCATTCCATGTCTTGGCTATTGTCATTACTACAGCTGTAAACATGGACGTGCAGGCAGCTCTGTGGTAGACTTGGATTCTTTTGGGTATATTCTCAGAAGTGCTATAGCTAAATTACATGGCATTTCTATTTCTACTCTTTTGAGGACTTTATTGATCTTCATAGTGTCTACAAGAGTCTACATTCCAATCAGTAGCATATATGCTTCCTGAACTGTTCTTGCCCCTCAACTCTAAGTGGCTGCTCCTTCTGATACTTCTGATGTATAAATGGTTTCAGCTTAACTGTCACTGGATATGAAAAGCCACTGACTGCTCTCTCAAGGAGACTCCTCCACCCATACAATTCTGTGCTCCCCTGCACTGTCATTCCACTACTCATTTCTTTCACAGCCTTTCTCAAAACTTACACAGAGGTTCATAATAATTGTCAAATTATTCATTGTTCCTCTTCATCATTAGGCCATAATCTCCATAAAGGTCCATCTCTATTTTAGTCTTACATCTCCCAGGATCCTGGCATATAGTAAGCATTCAAATACTTGTTCAATGAATTAGTAAGCAATTTAGTCTATTTATAAGGTGGCTGATTTGAATGGGGCTCTTAGTCTGGGATGCCAACTGCATCTCTGGGATTAACTACCTCTCCGCAGTATCCTTGGGCTTGTGTTCTGATCAGCATGTAAGTAAACGAACTACTCCTGCTTGAATCAGGTCTCAGCCTGCTATACTTGCAGCAATTTCTAATTGCCTACCACCTACCAGGCTCCATCCTGGGCTATGGAAAGCCAGGATGACTATGATCTGTTCCTTGCCTTACCCTCAAAGACCTGCCAAGCCACTGGGTGGTAGATGGGGAAAGAGGGCCCTGTGTCAAGGGTGGTGTGAACTGTCCTCGAGGCATCAAGTGGGAACTGTGAACACAAGCAGGGCAGACAGGTGGTGATTGCTAGACAAAGCAGAAGGCCACCAGTGCTTTTCCTCTGCCTCAGCCTGATTGTGTCATTTCCTCACCTTCCCCCAGGCTTTGCCGGCCCCCAGGGAGCACCTGGACATACACCAATTGCTGAAGCTGTCCAGGTTCCCCCTGGACCCCTGGGCCTGCCAGGCATCGATGGCATCCCTGGTCTCACAGGGGAGCCTGGGATTCAAGGCCCTGTGGGTCTGCAAGGTAAGAATGACACCTGAGAAATGGGACTCCTTTAGGAATCTGAAAGGCCTTGGTTGAGAGGCTGAAGAAATTGGCTTGGAACCACAGTTCCAAGAGCGTGCCTTCAAGGACTATTTTCTCTATTCCTTCGCAAGCTCCCTAACTCCTTGCCAGGGCAGGGAAAGCCAGAAGGCCAATGGGGCAGTGGTTTTACTTGGCTTCAGAGAACATGTGAATCTCTTCTCCAGACAGCTTGCCCTCTTAAGTGCTGTTCAGACATAGACAGGGTGTGGTGATGGATAAAGGGAGAACACAAGACAGTGGGGAAAGCATAGGGAAGAGGACAGGAAATCTGGCTTCTGAATCCTAGCTTTACCCCAACAAAGGAAACTCACTAGCTTCCCTGGGACTACATGTTCCCCTGACAGTGGTGCTCCATCCCAGCATTGCTTGGAGAATGAGAGAAAGGGAAAAGACAAAGCAGATGTGAAAGGGATCAGAAAGTCCAAGTGAAAAGAACCACACCAGGGCAGAGCTGTCCCCACAAACTAAGACAGCCCAGGCAAACCTCAGTTCCATATGCATTGTGCATACCGAGGTGCCAACCAGTGCACCTTCTCTTGGTGAGTCCAAGGAAGGAGACTGGAGTCTGCACATTGAATCCCTCACCCTGTGGATTTTCTCTCCTGAAGGCTCCAAAGGTCTACCTGGCATCCCTGGAAAGGATGGCTCCAGTGGGCTTCCAGGCCCACCTGGTACCCTTGGTGATCCCGGTCTCCCCGGACTACAAGGCCCACCAGGATTTGAAGGTCTGGAGAATAAAACTTGCATATTTAATCAACCTCGTGGTGAATTTGCCACTATGAAGCGGCTCAAAGGCTGGGCTCTCCCTCTTTCTATTCCATACACACCACAGCCTATGAAGGGAAGTTCTACATTATTCCAAATCCTTCTCTGGGTTCTCTTCCCATTTTTGTTTTGTTTTTTAGACAGTCTTGCTGCATATCTCTGTGTAGATATGGCAACTCTATGTCATCCAGACTGCCCTCTAACTCAATATGCATCCAACTCTGGCCTCCAACTCATGGTCCTCTTGGCTCTGCTTTTCCCAGCTGCTTGTCCTACTCTGATACAGATGGAGGGGATCCAGCCTCAAGCTCTAATGTTGGAGATGCGGTGCATCTGCCCATCCCTCCACTGCTTATCTTCGGTTTTACAGCAAGGAAAGCAAACCACTTGTACTAGAAAACACTTCTGAGGCTCAGTAGACACTACATACAATGCCTCTGATTCAGCAGCTACTTAATTATGTCCTGTGAGAGTCTTCATGGCCAGGCCCAAGAAAAATTCCACTCTGCCCAGTAATCTCCACTCCTAGAACTGAAGGACAGATGACTGGAGAGGAACAATGGATGATATACTATTTTTAAAATATTTTATTTATTATTTTTATGTGTATGCGGGTATTGCCTGCATGCAGGTAAGTGCACCCATGTCATGCAATGCACGCAGAAGACAGAAGAGGCTGTCAGATCCCCTGGAACTGGAGTTACGGACAGTTGTTAGCTGCCATGTGGGTACTGGGATTCGAACCCGGGTCTTCTGCAACAACAGTCAGTGTTCTTAACCTCTGAGCTATCTCTCCAGTCCCGATATACTATTTTTAATTAATTAATTTATTTTAATTTTATCTGTATGAGTGTTTTGCCTGCATGTGTGGAAGCATGTGTGCCATGCTTGTGGAGGCCAGAAGAGGGCATCAGACACCATGGAACTGGAGTTACAGCTGACTGTTAGCTGCCACATGGTGCTGGGAACTGAACCCAGGTCCTCTGCAAGAACTGCAAGAGCTCTTAAGAGATGAACCATCTCTCCAGCCCCAGATAATGTACTCTTTAAAATGGGAATTATATGGGGGCTGGAGAGATGACTGAGTGGTTAAGAGAACTGGTTGCTCTTAGAGGACCTGGGTTTGGTTCCCAGCACCTATATGGTAGCTTACAACTGTCGGTAACTCCAGTTCCAGGGCAATCTGATGCCCTCTTCTGATCTCCACAGGAATTGCATGACACCAGTGCACTTACACACATGCAGGCAATACATTCATAAACACAAAAATGAAAATAATAATTTTTTTAAAATAAAAAAATGGAAATTATGTAGCTGAGCATGTGTGAGTTGGAGTTCTAGCTCTACCACCTTCTAGTTGGGGCAACTCAGATCCTCGGTCTCATCTTCATCTCCAGCATAGGCTAATAATAGTGCCAATCTCCCAGGGCATCAGGATCCAGTGACTTAACTCATATATGTGATGTGCCTTGTACAATGTTTAATACCAAGTGAATGGCTGATGACACCATCAGCTGCACCACACTCACTTTTATGTTCTCTCCTCAGGAGCTCCAGGGCAGCAGGGCCCCTTTGGGAGGCCTGGAGTGCCTGGGCACAGTGTGAGAGTGGGCTACACACTGGTGAAGCACAGTCAATCAGAACAGGTGCCCCTGTGCCCCGTCGGGATGAGCCAGCTATGGGTGGGTTACAGCTTGCTGTTCGTGGAGGGACAGGAGAAAGCCCATAACCAGGACCTGGGTAAGTACAGTTTCTGACAGCCTGCCTTTGCTCCCTGTCCCTACAGGACTGAAAACTGACCTCTTTTCTTCTCTCAGCCATTTAGACCCATGGTTGAAGTGGGTTTCAGGCACTGGAGTCAAATAGCTATTGATTCAAATACTGAACCTACCACTTTATAGCCATCAACCTGGGTGAATTATTCAATCTCTCCACGCTTCCACTTCCTCTTAATGAAACAAAGCTAATTCCAGTACCTATCACACAGGGTGGTGTAAGAATTTCATGAGTCACCCAATGTAAAATACACTTAAGCCTCTATTAAGAATTAGTGATTAGCAATAACAATAATAACATGACCTGCAGGGCAGTGATGATTACCCAAGGATTAATTGCATTAGCTGGAAGCATACTAACTCTTAAATGTGGATTCTGCCTATTAAATGCTGCTTTTACAAAGCAGATTAATTAGGGAGTGATTATTCACTTTATCAAAATAGACATACACAGGTGCTAAGGATCTGAGTGCAACGGATTCTGACTAGTAATAATCAGATACATACAGAATAGAGGTGCATGCGCCAACATCTCAGTATTATTAGCAAAAACAATGAGCCTTTCTGTAAAAAACAATATATTTTAAAATGAAATGGAGATCTTTTTTAAAGGTTAGAAACTCATTCAATTTTATGTCTTATAGGGTTTATACTGAGTTCGATAATGTATAACTCTTAATTCAACGGTGAACCTAAAATTTTACAGCCAATTTTGAAAGAGACACATCTTTGCTTTGGAAATTGTTATTGAATATGTTAATGCTGTTGTAATGAAAT
>NW_008355642.1:3793691-3802639 GCF_000622305.1 Nannospalax galili
AAAAAGAATCCCATCATTCTTTAACTCCCTTGGTACATTTATGATAGGATTTGATCCACAGACTTCAGAATGTAGCATAGTCACAGTACTGTGAGGATGGACCTATCCTTCTCTGGGCAAGAATTTGGATAGAAATCCACACCATCAGCCAGTCCAGGCTGGTGACTCTGCCTCTTAGTCATCCATTACCTGTCCTTGCCCATCTTCTCGTCCTAGGATTTGCTGGCTCCTGCCTACCCCGCTTCAGCACCATGCCCTTCATCTACTGCAACATCAATGAAGTCTGCCACTATGCCAGACGCAATGATAAATCCTACTGGCTCTCCACTACTGCCCCCATTCCCATGATGCCTGTGGGCCAGACCCAGATTCCCCAATACATCAGCCGCTGCTCTGTATGTGAAGCACCCTCACAAGCCATTGCTGTGCACAGCCAGGATGTCACCATTCCACAGTGCCCTCTGGGCTGGCGGAGCCTCTGGATTGGGTACTCCTTCCTCATGGTGAGGCCCTGCACCACTCCTCCCTCAGTGGCAAAACTGAATCAGAGGGTAGGAGAGAAGAGCTAGGGGGAGGGCCCTCCCACTGGTTCCTAGGTTCCTAGGTAGAAAACAGAGTTTAAAAGGAAGAGACATGCTTAAATTAAGCTTGGTTAAAGACACAAATGAAAGTTAGTTATGGTGTATGGGAAGAATAGCATCCACTGTTCTGGGCTTAGAAAATGTATGATTTAAGCCAAGGCCCTGCTCTATGTTGGCTTCAGTTTTGTCACTACCAAAGGAAGGATGCAATATACAATGAACTGAGGAGATACTGAGGGGAAAGCTGTCCTCAGTGGAGGCCAGCACATACCTATGCTGGTCAGGCTGAGCAGAACATTCTCTACTATTCCAGTTACCCTCCCCAACCTATCTGGCCTCTGCCATCTTTTCTTCAGAAGGTTCACATGAGGGCATGCTGTGTTTCTATGTCCTTATAACCATTGTTGCTCTCCATTTTCTGTGGGAAGCCAGTAGCCAGTCATGCTTTCTGTCTAAGAAACAGAATCCATAAGTTGAAGGAGGCCTCAAGTCACATGATCCTTTGAATACCTGAGGATGTTTCTTCCAATGAAGTCAGGATTAGAGCTAGGACAGTTCTTGGTAAAATTCCAGTGTGGCACTCCCTGAAGTGCGCTGCCTAGCCAGAGCTTGTCTGTGACTCACCAGAGGTGAGATGATGGGACCGTCTTTGAAGAATTTCCCTGCTGCAATCTCCTTCACATTGGTACACCTACTGGAAGCATGGTAGTTTTTTTATTATGCTCTGTCTTTCCACATTGGGCAGTTTACCCCAGTGGAATTCAGGATCGCCTTGCCTGTTATTCTGTTCTACCCCCCACTCAGACTAGGAAATAAGAAGAAAAAGCCCTTAAAGTTTCCACAAGAAACCAGCCAAAAGATATATACTAAATTCTCATGTGCTTTGCTTTGCTCGTGGGAAAGTCATAGTTCTTCTTCATAATCTCTTTACTCTTTGTACATAATTCTAACAGATGAGGGTATATTTTCCTGAAAATCATCAAGGGTAAGAATTCAGACTGCATAGTAAGGCACCTTGAGGACAACTTCAAAAAAGTGAAATGTGGGGAAAGAATTGAAAGGAAGCTCAAGACAGCAGCATCCCTTGGAATAAGAACCTTGCATAATTGCCCCCCACACACATACACACAAACTGGCATTTATCAGAACAAGCTTGAGACATCTACAAAGTTCCACTCTCTGAAAGTTCTACAAACTAACTTGGCACATGGCTCACTGCCTATTCGCTAGCACAGATGTGCATGCCACCTCTTCCCCATCTCCTGTGCTTCGAGCTAAGGTGGAGGGAGAAAGCTGGGAATGTGGAGAGGAGAGGGTGGTCTGGGGAATACAGTGACTAGAGACTATTAGCAATGAGGGGCCCTAAAAGGAAATTCTGAGGGAGCTCTCTGAAGTTAGGCCTGAGACATTTTAGGCCAAATACACCCAGGCCTTCCTCTAGCCATCAAATAACAGGTGCTATATGTCATCCCAAAGGGTGCGACACAGATTGCAAATAGAAATAGTTCTAGTATAGGGAACTTCTAGGTGAAAACTGTGGAGGAACAGAATTATAAAAGGAGGTACAACAGGAAATATTATCCAAAGGCCAAAAATGTCAAAAGTATTTGGGCGCTCTTATCTAATCCCTAAAAGATTTTAGGGTTGCCACTTCAGAGAGGGGGGATGCTAAAGTAGCAAAAAGCCCCATGAAAGAAAGGAAGGAAGGAAGGAAGGAAGGAAGGAAGGAAGGAAGGAAGGAAGGAAAGAAGTCAGAAAAAAAGTGATGGGGAGATATGGGAGGTATTGGAGGGGAGGGAGTGGGCGTGGATTTGATCAAAACACCTTATATGCATGTATGAAATTCTCAATTAAGTTTTTTTTAAAAGTTAACAAAAAAAGATTCAACCCTAAAAAACAAGGAGGTACATCAGGGAATATTGCATCCTCTTTCCTTTCTTAGTGGACAGTGCACAGTAAAGGGCTGAAAGCACCATAATTCAGAAACTAAATCCATCCTTGCTTAGATTTATTTGTGTAGGGTCAGCAAGATGGCTCAGCAGATAAAGCCACTTGCTGCCAAGCCTGATGACCTGAGTTTGATCCCCAGAACCAACATGGTAGAAGGTGAGAACCAACTCACACCCAAAATAAATAAGTGTAATAAAAATGTTTTTTAAAGATTTATGCTGGGCTGGAGAGATGGCTCAGTGGTTAAGAGCACTGTCTGCTCTTGCAGAAGACCAGGGTTCAAATCCCAGCATCCACATGGCAGCAAACAACTGTTCATATTTCCAGTTCCAAGGGATCTAAAGTCTACTATGTCCTCAATGGGCATTGCACAACACAGGTGCAATTACATACATGCAGACATAACACTCATACACATAAAACAAAAATAAATAAATAAATAAATAGAAGGAAGCTGAATTTTCTTAAGGGGCACAAATAATCTCTAAAAAGATATTTTTTAAAAAAGATTTATGTCTCTATAGAAAACAGGAGTTGGTGAGGGTACACCTCACACAGCTGTGAAGTCAGTGCAATAGGAAAAATTGGGAAATACGGGTTCAAATGTGGTTATGGACCATGTAACACGGTTAGGAGGGCACAAAGTAAATGGCAAGGGGGGCTTGTCCCACAGATTCTCTTGAGTGGGTGGGCAGTGCCCTGAAAGCCCAGGTTCGTCATGCTGACTAGAGGCTGAGTGATCCCAGGTCCAGAGCACTAGAACAGGGTACATATGTCCCCCTGAAGCAGCAGGACACAGAGCCCTTCCATGATGGGTCCCGGCAGGCACAGCTCACACACCACTCTCCTGTCTTTCAGCACACTGCTGCTGGGGCGGAGGGCGGAGGCCAATCCCTGGTCTCCCCTGGCTCCTGCCTTGAGGATTTCCGGGCTACTCCTTTCATCGAATGCAGCGGTGCCCGAGGTACCTGCCACTACTTTGCCAACAAGTACAGTTTCTGGCTGACAACCGTGGAGGAGAGGCAGCAGTTTAGGGAAGAACCTGTGTCTGAGACACTGAAGGCTGGGCAGCTGCACAGCAGGGTGAGCCGCTGCCAGGTGTGTATGAAAAGCCTATAAGGAGTCACCTGTCATGGTGCCCCTGGTCTTCCCTATGCCCTCACAACAGTTACTTCACAAACCTGCACAGTCTGAGGAAGGAAGTCCTGAGCCCATTTGCCTGTCAAGCTGTACATTGGAGTCTCATTTGGACTGGCCTACTGGACACTGATCACCCATCCCCTCAAGTCCAACAGATGAGCCCACCATGTTGGGATTTGCTGTCCTATTCCCATCAATCTGGTGCTACTGTTCCATTTGGACATTTGTTATTATCCATGTTACCTCAGAAATATTTGCTGGACTACCATTTTCAAAGAGCACTAGGTCTCCTCGCTACAATGATCAGGAAGCTCCTCATAATAGCTATGTTATTTCTTTATGACCAGACGTCCACCACACATTAACTTAAACCAGAATTCAGGATTTTTACATTAAATGTATGTCTCCGGTTGAACAGTTTCAGACAGTTCATGTCTGCTTAAGGCTAGCCCTCCCTATCCAAGGCAGTCCACTGTGTCTAGGCAGGCAGTAGAGCTGGAAACAAGAAGCCAGCCTATACCCGGACAAGCTGTGATTCCTTTCAGAGTTTTTAAGACCACGCCCCATCTTGCCTAGGGAAGTCTGAAGGCCAGGAGCTGAGAGAGGTCTATAAATTTCATTTGGTCCTAGACAGATCACTGCCTCCTGGTGGACACACTCCTCAGCCAGATAGACAGAGGACTTGGCCTGGTCCAAACTAGAGCCAAGGATGCAATAAATGTGGGCAAGCCCATATAAGGAAATGAGAACCACATCTTTTTCTCCTTGGCCTGGGGTAGAGGGATGAATAGGAATGGAAATGTCAATTTTGATTTTGACTCCAGGAACAAAGTGGTAAATCTAATGCCCCCATTTCTCAGCAGTTCTTGTTTATTCCAAATGCCATCTGGATGTGTGCAATATGGCAAACCGAAGTTGCAGTATCTTAGTTCCTTGCATTCTGATGCTATTGGAGACTTTCTAGTAAAATGACTATTCAGCTACTCTTTCACAGGTAGCCTTTAAACTGTTTTAATGCTTAAAAATATCTCATAAAACACCTAGCCTACACCTGTCCTTAGCAGTGAGCAGACCTAAAGCACAGCCTGAGCTGGTGAGGTATACTGGATTCTGTTTGGGGCAATTTGTTTTAATTACCAGTTTTTCAGAACATCTTAGCTATATTGACATGAAGCACTCTCTTCCAGGCGATTCTGCTGTTTTAGGTGTTATGTAAACTGTGCCAACATAGGCAAAGCATAATCAGTATAATCTGAGCTGTTGTCACCATCGCTCCTAGATAAGTAAAGCATGCTGTCAGTTTGTATATACCAAATAAAATGAATGAAATCTAACACTTGACTTTTGGCATTGTTTAACAGCCTTTTCTGATATCTGTTCTCAATAAACTCTATAACAAAATACTGAGATAAGAACAAATTAGAAAGTGATTACATTGCAGGGCAGAAAGAGTCCTCTCCTGGTCAACAAATGCACAACATGCTTCACAATAAGCACACAACTGCTTTTATCTCTATCACATGTTAGAGTTCAAGAAAGGAGTTTTCATTCTGCTGTAGACTCAGGATCATTTATAGATATGTTAAATGTAGAGAAATATTGAAGTCATTAAAACAAGATTTTGAGGTTGGAGAGATGGCTCAGCAGTTAAGAGTGCTTGCTGCATAATCATGAGGACCTGAGTTTGGATTGTGCAACCCATGTAAAAAGGTGGGAGCCCTGTGTATTCCTATAACCCCAGTTTTAAGGAAGGTGGAAACAGGAGGATTGCTCGGCCTTGCTGGCTTCCCTCCCAGCCAAGTAAAATTAGGCCTTAAGTTCAAGGAGAGATCTTGCCTCAAAGGAATAGATGTACAATGACAAAGGGGGACATCTGATGCCCTCATGTGGCGTCCACTTGTGCACAGAGATGCACACAACTGCACATGCATGTACACACTAATACAGACACATACAATTAATTTTTAAAATAAATCTAAATGGTGTGTGTATGCAAAATTTTCATGTGCATACAGATGAAGTATCTGCATATATTTGCATATTCATAAAACATTCCTGTTGAAGGGTAAACAAGAATAGCAGCAGGAGTTTTCAGAAATGGGAATTGACCTTGGGAAGGAGAGATATCTCACTGAATACCATTTTACATCTTATGAATTTTCAACCTATGGAATTCAGAAAAAAAAAGAAAAACATGGAACCTAAGAAAACAAGTGAATTGGTCAGTGGTAATTTCTAAACGCCAGATACAGGCTCCTGTAGAAATCTGCTAAGGATGAAATGCAGACCAACATGAAAGTTAAGGAGGCAGTAAAAAGAAAGTAGAAAAATGTTGCTGAGAGTTGAGTATCCTCCCAGGCAAGTGCTCAGCACGGGCAAACTGATGAATACATGCTTCAAAACTTCCTAGTCCTAAAATTATTTGGAATTATATTTAATGGACAGATTAAATTTAACCACATGAATAGTTCTTTCTAAATATGGTTATCAATCAAAACAAAGTATAATTCAGTTTATTCTAATTCCTCAAACAAAAACCCACAATTTAAGTGAGTCAGTGGTAAGGCTATGTCCAGCCCTCCACTTGCTTTTGTAAATCGTTTTATTAGATTACAGCCACACTCACTTACATGCATATTGTCTGCGGCTGCTTTTACAGAGTTGAATAATTATGACAGAGGCCACATGGCTGCAAAGACTAGACTATTAGTCCCTTTACAGAGAAAGATTGCTGGCCTCTGATTTAAGTATCATGATTTAAGTATCATTTAAGTGATCATGATTTCATTTAAGGATATGCTGACATCTAGCAAAATTATAAGGATTCATATAAATTATAATTATTTAAATTACATATTCAAATAATTTAACAAGAGTATTTTCTCCCTGGTTCATTTCTTTTATTATTTGATCAAGAAAGAAGATTACCTCTTATTATTTAGCCCAAAATGATGAAAAAGAACAGTCTAACCATCTCTCATCTGCTGGTACTTGAAGCAAGATGGGAGTTGCTGTCTGTCTTCCAACATCCTCATTCCAGCCACTGAAGAACTGCTGAGGCTACGTAAGGCAAGCCAGGAAGCAGTGGACACCAAATCAGTTGTCTCCTAGACTCCATGATTGTTCTGCTTCTTTTCAGGGAAGGGTTGGTATCATTGATTTGTTGTTTGGTTTTGTTTCTAAAAAACTGTAATTGGCTCAGTCATGATTGCTATTGAGTTTGTATGCTGTTGGCATACCAGGCACTTGCTGACTACAAAAGTTTTATGTAATAAGTTCATGTTCTTTTGGTGCCAGATGGAAGACAGACCTCCAAATTGAGTTCTCACTATGCTACACGCTCAGAATCTCAAAATCTTCCTCCAGGTCAAAGTCCTCCAGTTGTTCAGTCGAGTCTATGAATTCTGTCAGAATATAGAAATGAGAAAGTAAAAAAGCTTGATACTTGGCTTGATGATTTCAATCAAGATTACACTCAGTTGATGTAAGTCTTCATGCTTTAATCACTTTGCTAAAGAAAGGCTTGTCTGGAGGAAACTTACAATTAGGACTATTAAGAAGTGGAAGAAATTCTCTTTAAGACTCAAAATAACTAGACCTATTTATGTAGGCCTGATCACAGCAGTCTGGCTTATGGCATGACTTTTGAGGTACCTTGTTTATCTGTCAGCCTGTTTGTGTGTGTGTGTGAGTGTGTGTCTGTGTCTGTGTGTGTCTGAATCTGTGTGTGTGTGTGTGTGTGTTTGTTTGTTTGTTGAGACAAGGTCTTGGTATGTAGCCTAAGCTGGCCGTGAGCCTCAGCATTCTGAATGACTGCAGGCATACACCACCAAGCTCAACCTCAAGGTACCTTTTGAATTACCCATGACCTCTGATTTGCTGTTCTGAAACAAACTGTAGTCATCTTGATTTTGCAAAGATAAACCCTTTGCACTGAGTTAATGGTTTCCTTTTATCATTTTTTAAAATTAGGAAATAACAAATCAGAAGATTAAAATAATCAGAAACACCATTCCTTGATCAGCCTGATTGAGTAGAAATGTCATTTTCCATAGGTATCATGAGCCACAGTTACTTTTGTCTCAGAAAACAGTTGTTACATGTGGGTCTGCTGGCCAAGACCTCACAAAAGCAGCTTACCTGCCCCTGTGGTTGTCACTTCTGGTTTGGCTGGAGGTACAAAGGGAGGCCAGTGTGATGGGTGCTTCTGAACTAATTCGAACATCCTCAAATTCTCCTTCAAAATTTCCTGGTTGGGCAGAGAAACAGTTGTAAACACTGCAGAATCACCATACTTCTATCATGACTTCAAATCCTGCCAGTAGCCAAGTAGTTGACAGGTAGGGAAAAAAGGCCTGGCAAATACATCCATCCTCTACTTGAACCACCTAAAACCCTCATCTGACTTCAATTCTAGATCCTTCTGACCAGGCAAGAAGTAGCCTGATGAAGCCCAGTGTCAATTGTCCCAGTCATAGGGCTTAGGAACTAGGATAGGGACACAGGTTTACCTCAACCCAGGGGTGAAATGTTACAAAGAAATGCCATTTAATCAAATTAAATATACTTCAAAAGAATTCTGGAGCACACTGACATGCCTTCAGATATATGTAGCCCAAAATTTAAGATACACATCCTACTTTAAATGTCACAGTTACCATAAAATTATCATTCTGTCTTAAATATCAGTTGAGCTTTGCTGCATTCTGAAATATAAGAACTGCTTTTAAAAATAATTCTCTTGGGGTTGGAGAGATGACTCAGTGGTTAAGAGCACCCAGATTCAGTTCCTAGCACCCACATAGGGCATCTCAGAACTGTCTGTAACTCCAGCTGTGGAGCATATGATGCTCTCTTCTGGCTCAATAGGTACCTGCATACACATGGAACACGTTCACATAGACATACACGTACACATAAATAAAAATAAGCCAGATGTAGTGATGCATATCTTTAACTCCAGCACTCAGGAAGCAGAGACAGATGGGATCTCTATGAGGTCAAGGCCAGCCTAGTCTACATAGTGAATTCAAACCAGTTGAGGCTACCAAGGGACCCTGTCTCAAAAAACAATAGTAAAGATAAAGTGGGTGAACTAGACCACTCAAGCAAAGATTATGAAAAATTTAAGAAATCACAAGAATGGAATATGCAGGAATTGTGTGACACCATAAAAAGACCAAACTTACAAATCATAGGCATACAGGAAGGAGAAGAATCCAAAGATAATGGCATGGACCAGATCTCCAACAGAATTGTGGAAGAAAATTTCCCAAA
>NW_008355642.1:3803109-3804520 GCF_000622305.1 Nannospalax galili
CAATAAATACATATCTTTCAATAATAACCTTAAATATCAATGGACTGAACTCCCCAGTCAAAAGACACAGGCTAAGTGAATGGATTAGGAAACAAAATCCATCTCTTTGCTGTCTTCAAGAAACCCATCTCACCTTCCATGACAGGCACTACCTGAAGGTAAAAGGTTGGAAAAAATATACCAAGCAAATGGTATTAAGAAAAAAGCAGGCATAGTAATTTTAATATCTGACAAAATAGACTTTAAACAAAAACTAATCAGAAGAGATAAAGAGGGTCACGTTATTCTGATCAAAGGAACAATTAACCAAGAAGATATTGAAAGCATGAACATACACGCACCAAACTCTAGTGTACCCAATTTCATAAAAGCAGTACTATAAGACTATAAAACACAGAGTAAGGACAACTATCCTCAGATTAATCCCAACTCATTAATAGTAGGGGACTTCAATACCCCTCTGTCTCCATTAGATAGGTCAACAGGGCAGAGAGTTAACAGGGAGACATCTGAATTAAACAATACCATATATCAAATGGACTTAACAGATATCTACTGAGTATTCCACTCAAGCACCAAAGGACATACTTTCTACTCAGCACCCCATGGAACCTTCTCCAAAATAGACCATATACTGAGGCACAAAACAAAACTCAACAAATACAAAAAGATTGAAATAATTCCATACATTTTATCAGACCACAATGCAATAAAGCTTATAATCAACACCAGAAGAAGCCGTAATCACCACATGAACACATGGAGATTAAACAACACGCTCCTAAATGATGAGTGGGTCAAAAGAGAAATCAAGAAAGAAATAAAAGTATTACTGGAGCTAAATTAAAAGGACAATACAACATGACAAAACCTCTGGGACACGCTGAAAGTGGTCCTTAGAGGGAAGTTTATAGCTCTAAGTGCCTACATCAAAAAATCGGAAAGAACACAAATAAATGACTTAACATTGCAACTTAACACACTTGAAAAGCAACAGTAAAGGCAACCCAAACCCAGCAGAAAAGAAGAAATAACAAAAATCTGGGCAGAAAATAATGAAATTGAAACATAGAAAACAATACAAAGAATCAACAAATCCAAGAGTTGGTTCTTTGAAAATATAAATAAGATTGACAGACCGCCAGCCCAGTTAACCAAAAAAGTACCTCCAAATCAACAAAATCAGAGATGAAAGGGGAAACATCACAACAGACACCAGAAAGAGACAGAACATTATAAGGACATACTTTAAAAACCTATATGCTACTAAATTTGAAAACCTACAAGAAATGGATGGATATCTAAAGGCATGGGAACCATCAAAACTAAACCAAGAAGAGATTAACAGCTTAAACAGACCCATAACACATAAGGAAATTGAAACAGTAATACAAAACCTCCCGACTAAAAC
>NW_008355642.1:3805123-3805911 GCF_000622305.1 Nannospalax galili
ATGTGCTCTTACTCTTTTTTAACACAGTGCATGAAACTCTTGCAAGAGCAGTAAGACAAGAGAAGGAAATTAAAGGAGTAATAATTGGAAAAGAAGAGCTCAAATTATCCCTTTTTGCAGATGATATGATATTATATCTAAGGGATGCCAACAATTCCACGCGCAAACTCCTAGAAATTATTAACACATTCAGTAAAGTGGCAGGTTACAAAATTAACCTTCAAAAGTCTGTAGCCTTTCTATATACCAATAACATTCAATCAGAGAAAGAGCACATGGTAACAATTCCTTTCACAATAGCTGCAAAAAATTAAAATATCTTGGAATAAACCTGACTAAAGACATTAAAGAGCTCTACATTGTAAATTTTAAACCTTTAAAGAAAGAGATTGGGGAAGACATCAGAAGGTGGAAGGACTTCCCATGCTCATGGATTGGAAGAATATTGTGAAAATGACCATCCTACCAAAAGTCATTTATAGATTCAATGCAATGCCAATCAAAATCCCCATGACATTTATCACAGAATTGTAAAAAAAAATCCTAAGATTCACATAGAAGCACAAAAGACCTCGGATAGCCAAAACAACCCCGGGCACTAAGAGCAATGCCTGGGGGATTACTATAGCAGGTTTTAAGCTGTATTACAGAGCTATAGTCATAAAAACAACATGGTACTGGCAGAAAAATAGACCCATAGATCAATGGAACAAAACTGAAGACCCAAATATGAGTAAATGTAATTTCAGCCACTTGATATTTGACAAAGGGGCCAAGAACATTAACTG
>NW_008355642.1:3805971-3806639 GCF_000622305.1 Nannospalax galili
TGAAGAATGAAACTAAACCCCTATCTTTCACCCTGCACAAAAGTCAATTCCAAATGGCTCAAAGACCTCAATGTAAAACCTGAAACTCTGAAACTATTAGGAGAAACATTGGGGAAAACCTACAAGATATAGGTGTAGAAAAGGATTTTCTAAACCGGACATCAATTGCTCAGGAAACAAGGACAAGAATTAACAAATGGGACCTCATTAAACTAAAAAGCTTCTGTACATCAAAGGAGGCAACCAGGGAAGCAAACAGAAAACACCCAGAATGGGAGAAAATCTTCACCAGCGACACATCCGATAGAAGTTTAATATCCAGCATATATAATGAACTCAAAAAACAGAGAATCAAGACAAGAAGTAACCCAATTAAAAGATGGGATAAAGAGCTGAACAGAGAGTTCTCAAAAGAAGAAGTAAAGATGGCTATGAAGCATCTTAAAAGTTGTTCAACATCACTAATAATTAGGGAAATGCAAATTAAAACCACTTTAAGATTTCATCTTACCCCAGTCAGACTGGCTAAGATCAAGAGAACAAATGATACGAAATGTTGGAGAGGATGTATGGAAAGGGGAACACTCATCCACTGCTGGTGGGACTGGAAGCTTGTACAACCCCTATGGAAAGCAGTGTGGAGAACTCTTTTAAAAACTACAAATGAA
>NW_008355642.1:3806982-3871762 GCF_000622305.1 Nannospalax galili
TAAAAACGGGTTAAGGGGAGAGGGGAGGGAGGGTTACACAAGGAACCTTGGGGATAAAGGGAAAGAAGGAGCTGAAGAGAGCTGGGACCATAGGAGAAAGGTATTATTTAGGGAGAAATGGGAAAAATGGGGGCACTTTAAATGGGGAAACCATGGTGGAAGGGATAGACAATGTGAGAGATAATGCTTAGCTAGTTTTGAAATCCAGACGGAACCATATTAGTCCAAGAACCTACTGACAAATTATACATACAACTAGTTCAAGGAACAAAATATATGTCTAGCCAAGGTTTATCTGAGAACATTTGGTCTTTGCCCAAGCTTTATTTACATGGCACATGGTAATTAAAAGCACCAGACTGGTGGAACTAACCTTCTTGGATGTTTAACAGCCATACTATGAGGCCTATATTAATTTGGTCAGAGGGACATAAAGGACACTTTTTGCTCCTTGCCCTCCTAGGCCAACTAAGTTCCAGGGCCTATAAGCATCTCTCAAAATGTCCTGTAACTGTGGTGAGTCACTTGTCTTCTTGATCAAGGAGGCTGTGGAAACCCCACCAGATGGACTTGAACCAGTGTCCAGTCTACAAAGTGGAGGATCAACACAGAGGAAGCCTTTCCTCCATGCTTCCAAGCGAAGGCAGCCATGATCGAGCAGGACCTCTGACTTTACTTCACATAGACAGAATTGGTAAAAGAAAGGACCCAGGGGCTCTGCCCAAGCCCATGTGACCCCTGAGGAATGGATCCTTAAATGGCCTTAAGAGTAAAAACAAATTGGTTTATCTGGGCCAACTATATGGCCTTAAACACCCAAAAGGAAAGTATAAAAAGATTAAAGGGGTCAATATAAATTTTTTAAGAGTCCATGTGTATAGCTAAAGGCTACATAACAAGAAACAATGCCAGAAAAGTGATACCTTCCTTTGAGTTATTGGCCAAGGTGGCTCAAGAGACTCCCACATAGCAACCCAGCATAGAACTGGGAAAATGAATAGGAGACCCCAATCTTATCTAAAGGAATATTGACAACTGATTGCTGCTAGATGATGAACAGCTGACCCTCCTAAAACAAAGACCTCTAGATAGGCTGACTAGATTCACCAGATGGACAAATAGTGGGGAATGGCTGGGGGTGCCGACACCACAGCAGGGATATCAGAGTATAAGGGCTCTAGTCGGGGGAGGGAGGCTATGGGAGGGTGCCATCTGGGAAGTGGGTGTATAGTTGAATAAGATGGTTTGGGATGTTCTGTGTGATATACACACAAAAAAATCAACAAATTTTAAAAAATGTATTATATTTGAAGAGGAATCATGGAAGCTTACATCATGTTAATTGGTAGAGGTGATAAACATTACCATTGAAATCTATTTTATGACTTTATAGACATACACAGGCACCAAGGATTCAAGTGCTACCAATTATGACTAGTAATAATCAGATATATACAGATTAGAGATGCATGCACCAGCATCTCAGTGTTAGTACCAAAAACAATGAGTCTTTCTGCAAGGAACAATATATTCTAAAATGAAATGGAGATCTTTCTTAAAGGTTAAAAACTCATTCGATTTTATGTCTTACGGGGCTTATATTGAGGTCAATATTGTATAACTATATTAATTCAACTGTGAACCTAGAAACTTATAGCCACTTGTGAAAGCAATGTACTCTTGCTGTGGAGTGTGTTACTGAATATGTTAAAGCTGTAGTGAAATGCTTCTTCTAATCATGTAGTTATTAATTTTTTTTAAAAATGATGAAAAAATAACAATTCTTCAAAGCATAAAAATTTGCTCCTTAATAATTAGTAGATGTGAAAAACATAAGCATTGAAATCTACCTGATGACTTTATATCCATGCTCAGATGCCAAGGAGCTCAGAAGGTAACCGACTGTGACTAGTAATAATCAGATATATAGAGATTAGAAATGCATGTGCAAACATCTTAATGTCAATTGCATAAAAATGGATTTTTCTGTATGAAACAGTATTTTAATAGTGAAATGGAGATCTTTTTAAAGGTTAAAACCTCATTTAATTTTATGTCTTACAGGGTTTATAGTGAGTACAACATTGTATAACTGTAATAATTCAACTGTAAACCTAAAAATTTACAGCCAGTTTTGAAAGAGATGCATCTTAGCTCTGGAAATTGTTATTGAATATGTCAATGCTGTTGTAACAAAATACTTTTTCTAAGTATATGTTTATTAAATAAATAATTTTAAAAAACCAATAGTAATAATAATAACAATAACAAACCTTTTCAAAATAATTTTCTTGGCTGTGGAGGGCAAGGAATCATAGTTTTCATTGGTAGCCACTTGTAAGTTGCCCTTGTTCAAGTACATAAACCCCCCATGCTCATATAAACAACGCTAAATGAAGTAGGCTACAAACAAAAAAGACATGAAAATACAAAGGGAACTGCTTGGGAAGAAGAAGCAGTTCAGTGAGACGGGGAAAGGATTAAGAGCAGATTACGTACATTATACAAGTATATATAGATATATGTAATCGAATTGTGAAGAATAAAACAGAAATATAGGCATAGCCCATTACATAACCTATTTGTGAATAATATTTACATAGTTATTGCAATAAAACTACTTATTTTTCCCATTAAAAAGAATATTAATTTTCTTGGGCTGAGGATGTAGCTCAGTGGTAGAGCACTTGCCTAGCATATGCAAGACCATGTGTTCAATCCCCAGAACTGTGATCATAATAATAGCAATAATAGGATTTCTTTGGAGCTGGGTATGGTGGCTCATGCCTGTAATCTTAGTACACTGAAGGTTGAGGTAGAAGGAATACACAGTTGACACCAGTCTGGGGTGTATCGTTCCGGGCTAGTCTGGGCCACATAGCAAGATCTACTCTCAGTAGGGAAATAAATAATTTAAGATTCTGTATTATATTTCAGCAACTTATGATCCAGGGTTACAGATTCAGGTAAGTACAACAGTGTTAATTATTTGTTCATTTGTGAATTAAAACCTTTCCTCCTTACACTTACAAGGAAGGCTCTGGGCTCCTGTATCTCTGATATTTTTGTTTTGCAGATAGAATTTCATGTCTTTGGTACCCCACCAGGGGCTTTCTAAAACACTCCCTATGGTTTCCCTTAATTTTCAGTGATCATTTATCAATACATTCCGTGTATTTAGTATGTATTGGAGACTGACAATAAGGGAAAGAGATATCATGATGGGTGAATCAGTGCAATAAATCCATTTTACACAGATATTATAAAGAACAAATAGCTTGACATGGACTTTTGCAAACAGTGATCTCTCTAAATCACAGCATGTCTACATTTTATATAAATAAAATAGTTAATATAAGGAAAAGTCTTCTAAACCATAATGGAGTATACTAACCACCTAAAAAAGTTCTTTAATTTTTTCAACCATCTCAGTATTATGAACAGAGTAAGGAAGAAGACAGACGTGAGCAACATGAAGCTGGAAATTTTAGATTAAAGTAGTAGAATACTACTTGAACATTCCATGTGACTCCTTGGCGCAATGAGATGAAACATTAACTTTGACCAAGACTATCACTCATCTCATCTGACATTTCCCCAAAGTTATGGAAAATTTCCCATATTTGATAGGGCTTTTTTGTTGCCTTAGTTTCATTTTCTTGCAATCAAATTATAAGAGACTAGGTTTATATTATTATGAAACATAACCTTTAAAGGAACTATATATAGTAACTTTCATTTTTATATAAAAAAAACTGCCTTTAACTCCAATCCAGAGGATCTGATGCCCTCTTCTTGCCTCCATGGGCACCGACACACATGTGCACATACACACATACACATTAAAAAACACATCCTTACCTTCTGAACTAGGCTACACCAATTGTCAAAGTCTTTCTCTTCTTTGCAGAAAAATCCCTGGGCATGGGCAAAAGAACACAATTTTGAATTTCTTTCTTATCGCAAGATGGAGTTATTGTCCCAGAATTAGGAGGTGAATCACCATCTTTCCATGCATCTTCTGGGCATTACAGGAAGACTGGAGGGCTGGGCTTCTCTCTCCCCTAAATCACTGAATTATTGCCTTACCTGTACTCATACATTGCCATTTTCTGTCTCTCTGTCTCTGTCTTTGTCTTTTCCCTCCTCCCTCCCTGCCTCTCCTCCCTCCTTCCCTCTCCCTCCTCTCACTCTTCTCCCTCCTTTTCCTCACTTGCTCTGTCCCTTCCTCCTTCCCTCTCCCCACTTGTCTCTGTTCCTTTCTTGCCTGTTCTTCTCTCCTCAATTGTATGAGATATTTTAACTTGGACATAACACATTCTGCACACAAATATACTTACAAAGAATATTTAATTACAACAACAAACAAAAGTCAAATAGCACTTTTAACTAGAGGCATTACTTTAAAAGTTGGCTTTAACCCTTCAGAAAGTTTCTGTTAGTGTTGTGAGAGCCAGCTGGGTCATTCTGCCCTGACAGCCATCCTTCAGTAGTATAAGAGTGGTCCAAAACCAAGGAGGATGCATAGCTCTTGATTACTGGTAACAGTCTGATGTTTAGATTAAATGGGAAGAGAGAATGCAGACAGGCCTAAGAAAGACTGCCTACTTCACAAGCAGGTGCCCTTTCAATATGTGTTAACAGAAATTACAGTTTCTGGAGCAAACCTGCAACTTTATTTGGCATCAAGAAATACTGACCTCTCAGAAATTCTTAACCCCTTATCCATTCCTAACCATGCCCCACCTTGTGCTTATGTGGCAATCATTTGGGAACAAGAAGGAATAGGGAGAAAGATGCTGATAATACTACTACTAACATTAAACAGTGCTTGCAATGTGCTACCAATGTCGTGTCTTGTACATATTGCATCTCATGTAACCCTACAAGAAAGGAAATATTGCATTCCTTGTTTCAAAGATGCAAAGATCAAGGCTCAGAAAGGTTAAGTGACTCTTCGTACATAGTAAATGGCAGAGTGTGGATCCTCACTCAGTAGTGTGGCTCCAGGGTCCACCCTTCCCTACCATATCACAGTGCCTCTATTGGGAGTGATAAATGCACTCATGCTGTACTACCTAACAGCCTGGGCAATTCCCAAGTAACCAATTTACAACAGGCTGGCATCATAGCTCCTTCAGATACGCACCAAGGCCACAGAAGGGTCCAAGTTCAGGATGTTCATTCGCTGTGGAGACTGCAGGCAATGGAAAGTCTGGTCATCTACTGTCCCATTCTCTTCAGTGTCAACAAAGGTCTGGGTTGTGTGAGGGTCCAAGAAAATGAGCTCATCACCTGTTTTGTAGAAAATATGTTTAATCTTTGAAGAAGCACTGGCCCTGCTCCCACTGCTGCCCTCAGAATGTGCTCTCCCCATCATCGTCATCGTGCCCCCCATTCTCCTAACCCCTAACAACAATGATAATGTGATGACAGGAAGCCTGAAGCCAGGGAAAGCATGCTTGAGAGAAGCCACATGTGCTCGAATCTGATCAAAGAGAAGACTTGTCCTAACACATTTCCTTGAAATCCATGTCCAAAAATGAAGAGTGATAGGTTTTTAGAAAGGTGGGAATGAGAGACCACAGAATGACATGGCAGGCTCTGTGAGCAGCAGTTGCAAAGAGGTGTCAGTAGAATCCCCAAACCTGTGAGTACTGCCCCCAATCATAAAGCCCCAGTACCAACAGGGAGTTTTCTACATCTTTCAGCATTGGAATTAATCTTGCTCTAGACTGCTGGTTCTCAGACCCACACTCAGAGAGTGCCTCTGGAAAGGGAAAAACCTTGGCATTCAAAAGGAAATTCACCCACACAGAATAGGGATCCTAACTGCTGTGGATAAGATACCAGTAACCCGATGCCTGTAATTGATTAGCAATTAGCTGTGGATTAGTTATTGCGAGCAAGTCAGTCAATTTCTATCAGAAAACAGTTTTTGTCACATTAACATCAGCACAGATGAACCTCAGGGGGAAAAGCTACTTGGAATGACTGACTGACCTTAGTAGTACAGAGTGAGTGTGTGTGTGTGTGTGTGTGTGTGTGTGTGTGTGTGTGTGTGTTGTGTAATGAATGGGGATAAAACACAAGGCCTTGCATATACTATGAATATTCTACCACTGAGCCAAACCCTAAGCCTAGATGACTGACTTTCACACATACAAGCCATGGTTCATTAAATTCCAAAGGTTCAACCTCAAAATGACCCAGGAGTTTAGGTTGATAAGATGTTTACTTTGATCTAATGCTTAGAGGGAAGAGACTTCTTATGACGCTAAGTAGACAGATGACCTCACAGTCTAGACTTGAAGTCAGAAGATCTCTACAACCTCAACTGTGTCATGTGACCAAAGAAACATTTACCTGCAGCAAGAAATGCTCCCAAAGATTTTACCTAGATTTCCATGTAGAAGGGAATATCCATGTGCTTCAATTGGCAAAGAATATGTTTCTAATATCTGATGAAAAGTTTAACTATCCTGTATCATAAACCAAACACAATTTGCTTAATTTATTCTCCTTCCAAACACTCTTATTTTCAATTGGGGTCATTGGGCCTGTTTTAGTACCTCAGAAGGTATTTAAGAACCAGATATGGTCATGTCTGTGAAGTGCATGCAATACAATACCCAATATAAAGCTATTCAAAATTTATTATCTTGAATCAAACATTTTCACCCACAAATATCAAGCTAAGAAATATGGAAATCAGTATTCCCATATGACTTGCCATATGAAAGTCAAGGTCCACATTTCCCAGTAGACTAAGCAAGCTAAGTGAGATCAGTGATAGCAAAATAGCCTCAGATCACACTGAAGAGCAGCAGTTAAGATGTTCAGCATGAAACCTAAGACCTTAGAAAAGGAAGTTGTGAATGAGAAGATAGAAAGCCAAGGAGGGACAGAACCCAGCCATCCACTGGAGTGTTTTAAGTTAAGGTGCTGGAGATAATAATAATGGCTCATGGACTACAGCCATGACCTTTTGCCACAGGTGGAGAGGGCACAGATTTTCAGGCTCACTCTTTTCTGAGAGTGCCTACAGCAGAAGATTTACAAATTCCCAAAAATGATATGGAGACTAATTAACAGTCTCTACTCAGGACCAAGGAGAAGAGGCAGGCTAATCAACCATCAGCACAGACAGGGCAAATACCATGGATCTCCACATGGCAACCTGTACCCAAATGCAGACAACAAACAGTTCCTTTTCTCTAAGCAGGCAAAAACTGATAGCCAGAGTATCAACCTGGCCAGAGCCTCCCACATCTAGATCTTCTCCAGCTGTGTGCTTGGCAGAAGGGCCCTAGGGAAAACATGGGGAGGGGGGGTGGATGGGAAGAGCAAACAGAGATGACCAAATTGGGAGCAAATCCTGGCTTCACTGCTTGCTAACTGAATGACAGTAAGAAAATAACCTCCTTTTATCTAACTCCAAGTGAGCAGCCCCAAATACAGGTACACAGGAGCTCCACAGAATGGACCCAGTGCATTACATATGTATGTATATATGTATAGCTATAAATATATGCATGTATACGTAAAAATAATAATCAAGGAAGGGGACAGGAAATTGAGAGGGAGTTGGGGGAACATGGGAGGAGTTGGAGAGGGATTGGGAAGGATGGAAACTGTGAGAAGAGTATATTCATGTATGATGCTCACAAAAATTAAAGTTTTTTAAATTAACAAAAGAGCATCTCTTGAGGCAATCCCAGGTGGGCAGCCGTAAACACACACACACACACGCACGTGTACACACACACAAACACACACATACACACATATGTATAAATATAACAATAATAATCAAAGAAGATGACAAGAAACTGGGAGGGAGTGGTGCGATATGGGAGGAGCTGGAAGGGGACTTGGAAGGGTGGAAGTAATGCAAATGTACTATGTATGTATGAAACTCTCAAAAAAATATATACATCGCTACCTTCTCGCTGGATTTCCTTCTTTTGTATTCATGGATGATTTCTGCTCCTTCTTTCTAAGTCGATAGGCTATCACCTCCTCCTAGAAGCCTTCTTTGACTACTTAGAGGAATGTGAGGATTGAAAGTAGCATATGTAAATTACCTTATATGCATACCTAACAAATGGTATTTCTTGTTTTTATATAAGTTCAGTAATTTTAGCCTATAAACACAGCAATATTTTATTTTATTCATGAATATTTCTATTTTCTAGATTCATCTTCAGGTTGGCTATGTTTTTGTTGTTATGTGCTGATTCTAGGATGTTACTTAATATTTCCAATGATGAATTTTCCTTCTTATGTAAGAGTAGGAATGCAATTGCTGTTTGGTTTACAGTGTTCTTCCTTTCAATCTTCATTTCACTATGGCAGGGTCTATCTCACACGGGTGCTAAAGATGAAAAGAAAAGTGTGGACATTCTCAGTATGGATACACTTTTTCCAAAAATACTTTTGATCTATGACAAATCAAATCCATACACGGGGAACCCACAGGAACCCATAGATACTAAGTGTTAACTGTGTATTTTTGTATCATTTTCTTTTACAAAAACGCAAAAGCTTAGCAAGAGAGGGTATCTGAATATCTATAACTCTATATACTGGGTTTTCTACTTAAAAAAATAAAGTATTATGGGGCTCCAGATTTTCCATTAAGCTGTAGCTTTAAGGCTGGACCAATAGATGGCAGCATTACAGAAAACAGTCAGTTGTGTGGCAACCTCCACCAGGAAGTCAGGAAGACCTAAGAAAAGACTGAGTGGTTGGGTGGAGTCACCTTTTGCTGACCACGTACTATCTATATGTGTGATTTTTTGCTGAACAGTTTACTATGGAGATGACCTAAAAGGGAGTCAAGTGTTAGCTTGATTTACAGATGAGAAATCTTGAGTCCAAGTGAATTATCTTTCTCCTGCAGTCAAACTACTAGCTAGCACAAGACTGGTATACAAAGCAGCTACCTCTGTTGGCATCCCACCCACCTCCCCGGTCTCCAACAGATGAGTTGAGGAGGGGAACAATGCCATCTCCACCTTGTCTTCTGAACATCCCCTCATGGCACTTCCTTGCAGTTGCTCTAGCTCTTCTTGCTGGGCAAGCAATCGAAGTCCATGACTTTCTTAAGTCCCAGGGTCTGATCACTCCATTCCCATGAGAATGCCCTGTGTCAAATCTCCCTAGCTACATCCCTCCTCTCCTTATACTGTCCAGGTGTCTAGGACCCTGGTACTTAAAGCATGGCCTACAGACCACCAGTACAGAACTGGCACCCCTTAGTTAGAAAAGCAAATCTTGGGCCCCACCCTAGACTTACTGAGTCTGCATTTCAATATGCTCTCAAAGGGATGTGTGCACAGTGATGTTCAGATGGACCAGCCAGCATGCTGTCATGTGCTAAAAGCCTTAAATGTCTCTTGTCACAGCTAGTGAGTAAGGTGACGAGGTTTCCAGAGGTGCTGTCCTATGCAGAAAATGTTTGCCTACTCAACAGGGTCCATATTAGGAGGTTAGTAGTTTTAAGGCTTTGCCACCACTATGGGGAAAGTGACAATTCTATTTCTTCATCCTCTATTTCCCACCCTGTCATGGTTCTGAACAATGAGCTAGCAGGTCCACCCATGGGGACCTGGCAAAACAGTGGATGCTCAGCCTGGTTGTATGAACCCCAGTAAGAAAGAGCTCAGGAAAGCTAAAAGATGGAAACCCAACTGCCCTGGGATCTACAAGCAGAAGAGAATATTCTGAAGCAACACTATGACCTTTGGGCCATCCACTGTAAAAGTAGTGAAACCATCCTATTAAGAGGCAAGGAAATGGAGGCACTGATGGGGACCTGATGATGTCCATCAGGCATAGGAAGGAAGAAAGCATTATTCCAGACGAATCAGGTTGGAGACGGATGGAGCTGATGAGAGACCACAGTATCCCTAGGCTAGATAGAGGCCCACTCACTGGAACTGCCAATCAACCATGAATATTTTGGCCCACACCCTTCCCTAGCCCGTGACAACTTACTTGCAATTCATCTTTTCTTACCTAAGAATCCTATGAAATAATAGGCGTTATTTGGCTTTCCTCCTAATGCCCCTAAAGACTGGGGCATCTTAAAACACTCCTAGAGGGGAAAGAGAACGCAAGATTCGCAACTCACTTGTGGACTGCTGCTCACGGATCTCTGTGCTGACATGGTGATGTGATGGGCAGGCAGCAATGGGCTCAAGAAAAGAAGAGACTTACTTTGAATGCATCAATATACACAGGATTGATTTGGTTTATACCCAGGCGAAGGGGCACAATGAGCAGCAGGGGTTTCCAGGCTGGACAGATGGCAGAGGTGCCTTTACTCTGATTGGAAGCAGTCAGAGAATCAGGAGCACTCTCAGCAACTGTGTTGGTACCCAAGGAAAGGACACAGCACATTTTCTCTAGAAACAGAAGACAAGAGAGCTAGTAAGTCAGGAATATCTAGCATTAGGAGCCATTCCAAAGGTAAAACTGAGGAGAGGGACCTCACATGCTGTCTTCCCTGCCTGGAAGGCCCTCTCCTATGATAATAGGGACCAGACAGCCCCTAGGAAACCCAACTGCCCTGGGATCCACAAGCAGAAGAGAATATTCTGGAGCAACACTGTGACCTTTGGGTCAGCCATTGTAAAAGTAGTGAAACCATCCAGACAGGAAGGCCAGGCTATTCCTTCAGCCTTCTGTTCTTTGTGCTGGCCACTGAGTACTTACTTAACTCCCAACAGATATTCTGGACACATTCTGATAATCTCCTTTCTCAACTAGTCTGTGACAACCTTTGAGTCAGGGATTGTATCTCTGGGTTTTCCTAATCCCCATGGCAGAGAAAATGGGCCTGGACAACAGTGGGTCTCCATGAGTCATCTACAGGTGGTAGTTCAACAGATTATATACACTTCAGTGCTCTGCAGGGAATGGTGTAGCACATCTTTGAGAAAAACATCTTTTCAGAAGGATAAAAACAGAGCTCTTTGCTCTCCTAGTCCCACCCCCCATCCTGCTGCAGCAGGTCATTGAATCTTTTGAGCCCCAGATTTCTGAATGGTGAAGAAGGAATACCACCCACCAATGGGAAGGTAAACAGTCTGAGGACTCACTGATATCTTCAATGACCACTGTGTTATCCATTGAAACATAAACAGCCAAGGAATTCCATTCATCAAATAAAGCGAGTTTTCTGTAAAGCAACATATAATGAAATCGCAATTGGGTAAGATGGAAATAGCAGCAGGAAGTGATACAATTTACACTCAGTGTTCCTAATGTTACCACACACTGAGAAGAGAAGCTGCTGTTTGGGTTACCTCTGGCTTCTTTGACAGAGGTTTGGGTCATCCCATGTCCATGGACCTGGAGAACAGTACAGAGTTACTGTAACTGAACTTTTTTTTTTTAAACTTTCATTTATTTATTTTTTTCTCTTTTTTATTATATATATTTTATTTTTTAGAAGAAGCATTTCATTACAGCTTTAACATACTCAATAACAGTTTATAGAGCAAAGAAACATCTCTTTCAAAAGTGGCTATAAAATTGTTAGGTTCACAGTTGAATTCCCTATAAAGCATAAAACTGAATGAGGTTTTAACCTTTAAAAAAGATCTCCATTTCATTTTAAAATATACTCTTTCATACAGAAAAACTCATTTTAATGTCAACTGAAAACATCATACTTGAACTGCAGAAAGTCAAAGACAAGGAAAAGTCTGGCATCTACAGTGGATAAAACATCTTAGCTTTACATGAAACAAAGAATAAGAAATTATATTAGATGTCTCCTTAGGTAGGATGTAAATGAAGCAGGTGGAGCAAAGTATTTAAAGTACTGAAAGAAAAGACAAATTATCAAACTAGAACCAGCTTCTCAATGAAATGTCTCAAAAATGAAGAGAAATACTTTGCTGACACAAGTAAAAGTGGAGAATTTGTGACCAGAAAATAAACTAAAATTTGTGTTAAAAATAAGACCTTCAAGAGCAATGGTACTGTCTTGCAATGTTTGAGGGGTTATATACCACCAGTGGCCAACAACTCAAGAAGGCATAACCCACTGCTTGTCCTGCAGCTTTTATTTGCCAGGACGTGGTGCCTAATTGGGTATTGTCTATGTTATAGGATAACTCCATTTAAACTTTTTATTCATGCTTATTTATATATTTTAGAGAGCTTCTAAGTAATAGGTTTCCATTTTTATTGTAATATTTTATTTTTTAGAAGAAGCATTTCATTACAGCTTTAACATACTCAATAACAGTTTATAGAGCAAAGATACATCTCTTTCAAATGTATTTGAACTTTTAAAAGGCTTTGCTGGGCCATCACACCCAGCACAATTGATGCAGAGGCAGGTGTATCTCTGTGACTTCAAGACCAGCCTGGTTCCAGGCCAGCCAGGGGGACAAAGTGAGACCCTATCTCAATCAATCAATCAATCAATCAATCAATTAATCAATCAATGTTCTGCTTTACAATACACAAAAATCTACCCCAGTAAATGGCAGTACTCCTAGTGGGAAGAAAAGAAATATTATATATGTATCTACTCTGATAATCCCATCAGGTTTTGCTTCCCTAAATTCTGAAGTACTGCTTTTCGTTTTAATAAAAAAATAATAACAGAACCCTTAAAAATATATTTGAGGCAGAGGGGATATGGTACAATGGCAGAGTATTAATCAGCATGTACAAGGTCATGGGTTCAATTAACATGTGTCACATATGTGTATGTGTGCATGTATGTCTGTATGTGTATGAATTTGGGAACATTGATAATATGAAAAATGAGCAGGAACAAAATGGAGGGAGGGAGGGAGAGAGAGAATGAATCTTATTCTCTTCCCCACATGTAGTGAGAATGCCATTCAAATAAACTTGTGTCCTGGATGACTAGAATGGTGGCCTTACTAGTCAGCAGCTAAAGAGAGAAAACATAACTAATTGCATGATTTCAGCAGAAATTAGAAAGGAAACTCTTTTAAAAGGGATATTAGATGAGGTTTAAGTAAAGTACTTTCCTTTTTCCCATTCCTTCTGTTTTGATAGGCAGGAGAACATGCTTATCCTATTTCTACAATGCATAGATAAAGCCTAGTCTCATTGGACAAAAAAAAAGCATCCTTTCTCTAAAGCAGCTCCCAAAAAGAGGTCAATTATTGTTACACATTTTTTAAAATGTGAGTGTGTGTGTGTGTGTGTGTGTGTGTGTGTGTGTGTGTATAGATCAGAGGTTAACATCAGGATGCCTTTCCTCGGTTGCTTCCTTATCTTTTTGAGACAAGGCCTCTCACTTAACCAAGCTTGCCATTTCAGCTGACTATTGAACCCCAGAGATCCTCCTGTTTCTGCCCTCCAGTGCGAGGGTTGCACCTGGCTTTTTTTTTTTGGACATGGGTTCTAGGAATCCAAACTTGGGTCCTCATACTTACACTGCAAACACTTTATCTACTGAGCCATCTCCCCAGCCCTCACTACACTTTTATTTTACTCATTTTAATGCATTACCTTCCCTCCGAACAATAATGATATCATTATATGGTTTTCAGTTTCATTTACAATTTTTTGACTTTAGGGTGGTGCAAAAGTAATGTGCATTCAGTATAAACCAGACTTTGAATTCTGAATTGGCATCATTCCCAGGGCTAGTCACATGCAGTGAAACACTCACTGGGGATCCTGAGCAGTGGCAAGAAGCCGCAGCTCCCAGTCAACCAGACAACAGTCATGGGAAACAGCACATTTGGTAAGCTGTGATGTTCAATAGGTTATATATAGTAAATGTATGTTCTAGTTATGACATTTTTATGTTATGATGGGCTGAACAGGATAACCACATCCATCTTTTACTGTGTTAAAGAGCATCTATGCCATGGCTAATACAAGCAATCATAATAAATCAGACCATACTTAAAATATTAAAAGAATGAGGAAGGGGGCTAGAGAGATAGTGCAGCAGTTATAAACAATGACCATTCTTGTAGAAGACCTGGGTTCGAATCCCAGCACCCACATGGCAGCTAACAACTGTTGGTAACTCCAGTTCCAGGGGATCCAACAGTCTCTTCTGTCCTCCATGGGCACTGCACAACATGGGTGCACTTACCTACATGCAGGCAATACACGTATACACATAAAATAAAAATAATAAATAAAATATTTTTAAAAAAAGAATAGGGAAGGATGGGGGAGTGGGTAGAAGGACACATTGACAGTGAAGAGGAAGAGAATCAAAGGGGAGGCCATCAGAAGAGAACACAGATAGCAGGCGATGGGGACATGGTGGGAAGAAGCATAAAAACACACTTTGCTCAGCAATTCCATAATGGTACCTAACACATTACATACTGATTTTAAAAAATTGAAGAATAACCTTTCATTTGTTTATTGTTGGGAACATCAAGATATAGAGGAAAGTTGAAAATTGTATTTGAAGGCAGGTTTGGGGCTTGGCATGGTCATTCTAATCATTTTTAAATTTTTATTATTTTTATTTCATTTGTATGAGTGTATTGCCTGCATGTATATGAGTGGACTGTGTCATGCAATGCTGTGAAGGTCAGAAGAGGGCATCAGATTCCCCTGGAACTGGAGTTAAGGACAGTTCATAGCCACCACGTGGGTACTGGGAATCGAACCCGGGTCCTCTGCAAGAGCAGTCAGTGCTTTAAACCACTGAGCCATCTCTCCAGCCCCCATTCTAATCTGTTATACATTTTTCCCTGGATTTGTTCCTATTGTGGCTCCTGGAATATTGCTAGTTCCTCACTCAGCAGAGCCAATGATGCTCAAAAGCTACTCTAAGAAAGCAGAATCAGGAAAGCTGCACTGATAGAAAAGAATGAAGCCAAGATACAAGTTTTCTTTAGGTGCCCAGGAAATCCCGACTACTCACCTCATAGGCACATCTCTACAGCATGCTAGTTCATTGAAGACTGGTTAACAGCTGAAACAAGGCCCGTCTGTACTCCAAAAGGAGCTATAATACCCAGGAATTGAAACACACTACACCAAAGGAGGCCTAATGCTCTCTCTCTTTGATCCCAGATTCCAGTTGCTAATTTCATTTATTCATTGAACATTTATTTGGAACTTATGTGTAACCGGGCAGCTTTACACGCTAGCACCACAGAATGAACACGACAAATACAGTCTCTGCCTTCAGGGAGTTTTTTTCATTCACTGACAGGTTGTCAGGAAGGAGAGAACTACAACAGGTAAGGTGGCCTGCAAGCATAGGTACTGGTAACACTCACCCCATTTACTTCCAAAATGTGAGTCCCTGACCTCTTCACCTCATTTCTTGTGGTAAGAGTCAAATTGTGAAATTTAAGAAGACAATTACAAAAGTATCATGCTGGGATACCTTGAACCTGCTAGCAGATGGCAAACTGACTCTAAGATTTCCCTGGGATTCATCTCCTCCAACAGGTGACAAGTTCCTTGAGGCAAGGTCTATGTCTATGTTATTTCTGTCCACTCAGTACTTAACAGAGTAAAGGCACCCAGTAAATGCTGGATGAATTACTGAGTGTTTTAAATAATATTTTGGTTATTTAGTGGGGAAGATACATGCTACAGCCCATATGTGGAGGTCAGAGGATAACTTGAAGGAGTTTGTTCTCTCCTTCTACCATGTTGGGACTAGGGATTGAACTCAGGTCATCAGCCTTGGCAGCAAGTGCCTTTACCTGCTGAGCCATTCACTGGCCCATTAATGAGGTTTTTAATATTATACAGGATAGGAGTCTATCTCTTGCTTAACCTGGTTAAGCTTTACCACTTAGTATGAATCTTTTAGCTTCAAAAGACCTCAGGCTGATGGTTTCCTGGCACATGATCAGAAGGATGAGAAACAGAATGAGTCCTGAGGTATAGCTACATTTACTGACGCCAGAGACTATAACCCTGATATAGCAAGGCAGAGGTCTACACATATCCATAGCAAAGAACTATCTAAACAAAATGGTAGAGATGTCTGATGGCTTAGCAGGAGGAGTGGCTCAGTGGCATTGCAAGAATATTTAAGCTGATGGGAGAGTCAGTTTGCTGGGGAGAGAACCATAGGAAACATTAGAATAAGCAGATACCAGACTCTTACTTACTTTAAGACCTGTGCAACTGTATTTGGTCCAAACCATTCACCAATCGACTTCCCTTCTCCTACACCCATTTGTGCTGTTTTATGTGGAAAAAATTAACATATTAGCAAAATATCTTTCATGAGCCACAAACTCCTAATTTTTGGCATAAATAAAGCAGATGGACAACTTAATGAAGCCAGATATAAAAAAGAGGAAGAAAAAGTCCAAGCATAGGCATTACTTTTAAATTACTAATTTTATGATCTTACCCATTTGATGGATTGAATAGCAGCAGTCTTTTCTATCTAGGAAGCACTGTAGAATCCGTTGGTATTCTTTGGGTTGTTCTTTTTGTTTCTCCCAGTTCCAGTCTTTTGTGGAAAAAAATGGGTTAAAATAAGTCATAATTATTTATTACCATGCAATAAGTTGGAAGAAAAACAAAGGAGCTACATCTAGAAGGTAGGAATGATGAAGGTAGGTCATTTTGAAGTATGTTTCATTTAGATGGCAGACACCTTGAAACAGACAATGCTCAAACATTCAGAAGACAGAAAGTAAAAGCCAGCACTGGGGATATAGCTCGGTGATAGATCACTTGCCTAGCATATATAAACAAGTAGAAAGCCAAGTAAGTTGACCAGAGAATTAACTTGCCCTAAGGGCTAGATCTGGATTAATATTACCTAACATCAATATCACAAAGGTGGCTATCCAAAGGGGATTATAGGCATAAGCCACCACCCCCAATTTTTATACCACCTTTAGAATAATTCAAAATGAGCTTTGGAAAAACAAATAACTTTGATGTGAGGTATTCATGGTTTCCTCAAGCCCCAATCACTATAGCTCTAGGGATTCCATCTGTGCCTTCAACAAAGAGATCCCCCAAATGCTACAGGGCCATTTATGTAACTACTTCATAAGAAGCTACTGAAGACAACTGCAAAAAGTTACAGTGATCACCAGCAGGGACAGCACGCACTACTCTCAGCTCTAGGGATTCTGTCAAATGGGACAGATTTCTGGGGCTATTTGCTTCCAAGACATAAATTTCTCTCTTGAGGTTCTCAAAAGAGCTTGAAGTAATGACTGAAATGTACTCAAAGGCAAATGCCATTATCTCCACACCCTCACTTCTCTTTTGCTTCCAGTGTCTCTGAAACTGAAGTCTTGAGCTTCAGATCCAGCACAGCCTTCAGAGCGTAAGCCACATTCTATTTTTTCCCATTAGCTACTGAAATATCTGTGTCTGGGGAAATCCTGATGACCTGGCTGCTGAGGAACATTAAATATTTTCTGATGACTGCTACATGAACACCTCATCTTAATTTTAAAGTGACTGTATTAGTCATTTTTCTGCTGCTGTGACAGAAACACTGACCAAAGCAACTTATAGAAGGAAGAGTTTATTTGAGCTTATGGTTCCAGGGGAATTACAGTCCATCATGGAGGGGAGGTATGGTGGCAGGAGGTGGCTGGAGCAGGAGAAGCAGAAGCTAAGCTCTCACATCTTCAAGTGGGCACAGAAAGAAAGAGAGTAACTAGAGATCCAGCAAGGCTTAGGAGCTCTCTAAGCCTGCCCTCCAGCATAGCCACACCTTCTAAGGCCTCCCAAAACAGCGCCACCAACTGGGGACCAAATGTCCAAATACTTGGAGCCTATGGGGGACATTCTCATTCAAATCTCCACAGTGACCAAACAGAAAGAAATCTAAAAGGCTTCTTTACAAAATTCTATCTCCTAATTGATTTCAACAAGATCTATCCAAATTCTCCCTGCTACTTGCTTTGATATTGAAATGACTGTAACTGCAAACTGGGAAGATTTTCCAATATGCTCCCTACTTCTAGAACTCACTTTCAGAAAAGTTATCCTGAAATATTTTAAAAATGAGAAAAGGGTCAGTGAGATAGCTCAGCATGTAATGGTGCTTGTTGCCAAGCCAGATGAACCTGAGTTAAATCCTCAGGACCCACATGGTAGAAGGAGAAAACTGACTTTTGTGGCTTGTCTGTCCTCTGACCTCCACATGCACTTCGGGACACATATGCACCTCCCAACACACACTAAATAAAGAAATAAATAATAAAAATAACTAGTAAGGGAGGAAGTGGAAAACAGAAACAAGCCAGTCTCACAATGCCAAGTATTGAATGATTTCTCTCATCTGTGGAATGCAAGAAGAAAAAACTAGGACATGAAAGTGAAAGTGGGGTCATTGGGGAGGTAAGAGGGAATGGTGAAGAGGGATAAGAAAGAAAAAATGGTAAGAGGAGCTGGAGAGATGGCTCAGTGATTAAAAGCACACAACTAATCTTGCACAGCACCTGAGGTCTGTTCCCAGCACCCAGGTCAGGTTGCTCACAACCACCCATAACTTCAGTTCCAGAGGATCCCAGGTCCTCTTCTGGCCTCCACAGACATTGCACTCACATATACACACATATAATTTTAAAATAAAAATAAAATCTTTTTTAAAAGATGGTAATACAGGGGTGAATATGATCAAAATATATACATGTATGGAAATTTCATAACGGAACCCACTGCTTTGTACAATATAAGCTAATAAAATGATTATTTACTCCTTTAATAAAGAATATAGTTTACAGATAAGCGTGTGTAGAGTAATTGCTAGACAAAGATCAGAATACCTGGATTCTATTCACATATCAATGCTGCTTGACCCTGAGAAAATCACCTCATTCCATGAGGCTCAGTTTCCCCACTATACAATAGAAATCCTGATAGCAAGCAGAGAAAGCAGGCACAAGATCTCCTAGACTGCTCAGAACGAAATAAGCCCTAAAAACTCCCAACCCTTCCTGGACCCTCTCTCAAAACAGCCACAGAACCTGTGTGCCTGTACAGTACAGGTATGATGGCCAAGGAATTCAGCAGCTTGATGCCATACAAATTGGATATTTATCCTAATGTCTGGACTGGCATCTACTCAAGGTCATCGTCCGATGCCTATGAAGGTGTCTCAGAGAAAGCAAGACTCAAAAATTCCAACAAGGATTACCAGAAGACTGTAAGCTAATGAAGCAACCTTCCAATTAACCTAATTTAAGGATCCCTTTATCATCAATGAACATCTGCAGTCAACCCAAACCAGGTGGCACCAACTCCCTCATTAAGCACTTCCTTTAGGCTACTTAAATGCTTAATCAGGTGGGTACGTGAAATAGAATTTAAAAACAAACACTGGATGCCATACCCTTCTTCCTGATCTTTTTTGTTTTGTTTTGTTTGAACAGGGTCTCACTCTGTAGCTCAGGCTGATCTAGAACTCACTGTGTACCTCACGCTAGCTTCAAACTCATAGAAATTCTCATTGCTCAGCCTCTTGCATGCTAGGATTATAGATATGAGCCACCATGGCCACAGCTTTGTTCTCTGACAGTTTTAAAGACTCAATCAAACAATAGTCAAAATGGAAATTCTAAATGGCACATCTACCTCAAAGTTAATTCTATCCCAGGAAAATAACTCTCTGGCTTGGTGAGTCACAAGGAAATAACAGCTATTTCCTTCTTGTGATACACTTGGTTGACCTATCAACCTCATAACTTGAGCTAGCATAGAGCAATTTGGGGTCTTCACTTGTGTTACTAACTGTTCCTAATGCTCAGTATTACTGCTAAACTCACAGTAGCAAGTGCTACTACAGAGGTCTCTGAAGTCATTTATAGAACAAATGAAACTCACTCCTTCCCAAGTGTCTACAGATGAGAGCTTGAGCCAGCATCATCTGTCCACAGCGCAGCATACATCCCCAGCCAGCATCTGATGAAGGGCCTGTTCCCCCTGTTGGTTAAATGAATGGAAGTGAATATGGGTTCCTTAAATTACCATTTTATGAATCATCAGCATATTTGAAACTACATACAAGACATGCACATACACAAATTCTGATGAGAGGCAATAAATGTACTTAGAGATCAAACAGGGTTTTGGTATAGGGGGAGACTTCAAGGTATGCATGCAATTTTGATAAGTGACTATCATGTATGACTATCAACAAACAGATTATCTTGGTTAAAGAATAAATACTCATCAAAATGGTCAAAGATACCTGGAAGGATCTTGACTGTTCTAAATGTACTTTATGAAGTTTAGAACAACAACAAATAGTTGAAAGAACCCTAGATTAGGCAGGTCTTAGCAGACCAATATCTAGTTCTACAATCTAAATCTCATCTATAGACTAAGGATGATAGCATATACTCTGACTACTATCAATGGGTGTTCTAAGAATTAGATGAGAGGTTATTTGTGAAAGTGTTCCAGAATCCACACAGAATACTTGGTGTTATACTTGGAGTGTAGATATAACAAGATATACTATTAATAAATTAGAAATGCACAACATCTTTAAAATATACAAAGTCAGTAAATAAAAGGTTCCATTTTAAGAACAATTTGATGTAAAGAAAAATCTCACATATGCAGCCAGGGTGAGGTCTACTCATGTTCTATTCCAAGAGATCAATGAAATCAGATACCTTGGATGGTAGAGGAGATATTTTTTCTTTCATTCCTTTTTTTTTGGCTTTTTGAGATAGGGTCTCTCTGTAGCCCCAACTGGCCTAGAACTCACTGTGTAGACCAAGCTGACCTCAAACTCACAGAGATCTGCCTGCCTCTGCCGCCCAAGTGTCATTCTTTTTCTTTTCCAACATGAAGTTGAAAAGTATCCTAAAAACATGATCTCAGAAGACTGACTTCAAAGATGTTATCACCCTTGTAAGACATGTAGGCCAAGGTGTTCACCCCTCCATCCCTTTCCTTTTGCTGTGGGGACTGAAGGAGAGTTTTTATATCAAGATTTGTGAATAGATTTGTGAGCTGGAAGGAAAGCCCTCAGGCTCTTGCTAATGCTGGAATTATAGGTCAGATTAGTGCAGAAAAGGTTCAGTGAGGCCCGCATAAGGAGAGATGGGTTATTGCCAAAATGTTGTCAGAATTGACTAAAACATTTTCCAGCCTTGTAAAGATCTCTTCACCCAGACACTGTGAGCAGTTTAGAATCACTGGGTACTAAAGATTTTTCTTTTGTGTTGCTATTCCTTATAGGTATGTTCTATGAAGAGCAAAGACAATGTCTGAGTGGACTTTAGTTTTGGCCCTTCATGGAAAGCTTAACTTCACTCCAGTTACTATATCCAAGACTGTATTAAAATTGGTCAGATAGGTTTGCTCTTAAGTACCATTTGTAGGCCCTTTTTGTACAGGGCCATGATACTAGAAAATGGCCTACCTGCTTGCAAACATTTCACAAATCCTCTTTAGATGAAACATACTCACTTAGCTTACAGAACCATCCTGTTTACCCAGGTGGCAGCTAGTAACAGCCTAGAATAAATTATGAAGAAATATATTTTATCTCCCAGTATCAAGGTAATTTCATTTCATGAAGAAACAATGTAAGAAACTATTTTCTTTCCTTCAAGACTCAATTCTCTTTAAAAGTCAAATAGTTTTTTGCAGTCATGGATTATAATTTAATAGTTATTTCCCCAAATTAAAAGCTTACTTGATTTTTCTTTTAAAAAGTAACACTATCTGTTGCATGAACACTTGGAGGTAGGTCATAATTGTTCCTGGAATAACACTTCAACACCATGGAACCATACATGATGGACTACTTCCACAATGACACTTTGGGATGAAATAGAAAACTTACCTGCTCTTTGTCACAGTGATCTGTTAATTCTGAGGTTTCTGTAAGGTGACTGATAACCTCAGGCAAGCTAACTACAAGGAAGAAAGCACAGCACAACAAATGATATACCTACCAATCGGTGAAAATTTCCTTCTGTATGTAAACCATAGACGAGCACTTATATCAGACAACAGCTTAGATTTTTCTGTAATTAAATGTGAAATTAAAAATTAAATCACCATATCCCATCTAAAAATGCCTGCATTTGACTTCTAAGCCATCAGCAAACTTATTTTCAAACAGCCAATCAAATCCAATGATACAGGCCTATGGAAATTCCCAGGAAACTCAATCTCATGTAAGCTTAATAATTTCAATATTTCTCTTCACCTCTGCTTTTACCCAGAGCTAATCTACTAGTTAGTCTAATGATGTTGGGCAATTCCTGTCTCCCTCTCACTGCTTTCTAGGGGCTTGGCAAGTGTTAACACCGAGGTCATGCCCAAAAACAAGAAATAGGAAAAGCAAGTATCTCAGATGCTAAAGCAATTATCCCCAGCCCAAATGATGATAAGTATCCATTATCTATTATTTAATACTAAGGGTTTATGTGTTGGGAGGAGGGGAGTCATGTGCAGAAGCAGGCATGCAAGTCCATACAATTAACTAAAAAGGAAATGTTCCTGCTAATAATACAGGAAATGTATCCATAGTATCTAGCACACTCTTCATGTAAATGGATGTAAAACATCCTCTTGAATGTTTTTATGCCTTTTCCCAAGCATAATTTCTTTCATTTTATGATACAAATTCACTTCAAGGGCTACAAACATGGCTTCCTCATTTCTACCTATACTTGAATATGGTTCTGTTTTTCCTAGTCATCCCTCTCCCTCTTCTCAACACCATATTCATATGTGTATTCTGAGTGGAATTTACAATCATTGCAAGTTTTAAAAAGAGAAATTCAAATTTAATTGATAGTTTCTAATTTTCTCCTTTTGAGCAAATCAGAGAATCGAGCAGTATGCATTTTCTTTCCCTTTGACAACCCAGGGCCTAGCCCCCAATTTGGGAATTGATGCATAATGCTTAAGAGTTCCTTTTTATATTTAGGCCCAATGTGTCAAGTCAGTATCCCCAGATGTTCCTCAGCGCAAGTCCATCCACTGAGTTCTAGTCAGTCTATGTAGAGTCTCTTGTTTTAAGATGGTCAGCATTTCCTCACAAAGCAGTAGTCAGCTGCCAATGTTTCCTCAGCTAAGATTGGGGTCTGCTGTTCATTTCCCCAGTGACAGTGTATATGGGTTCCAGTAGGGGGCTATGGGAGGTTGCTGGTGGGGACAGGGGTATAAAGATGATTAAAACTGTTTGAGCTATTCTGTATAAAATGCACAAAAATTCAATAAAAACAAATTAAAAATATATATATATAAATTTTTTAATGCAGAAATTTTTTAAAAAAGAGTTCTTTTGGGGGTTGGAGTGATGGCTCAGTGGTTAAGAGCACTGAATGCCCTGGAAGAGGATCCAGGTTCAAATCCCAGCACCCACATGGCGACTAGCAACCATCCATAACTCCAGTTCTGACTTCCACGGGCACTGCACAACACAGACACACTCACACGCATGCAAGCAATATGCTCATACACATAAAATAAAAATAATAAATTTTTTTTTAAGAAAGAATTTTTTTCTGGAGCTAGAGAGATGGCTCAGTGGTTAAGAGCACTGAATGCTCTGGAAGAAGACCCAGGCCCAATTGCCAGTACCAACATGGCAGCTGAAAAGCATCTGTAATTCCATTTCCAGGGGCTCCAATGCCCTCTTCAGAACTCTGTAGGCACTGCATGACATAGGTGCACTTACATACACACAAGCAGGCAATAAATTCATACACATAATTTTTTTAATGTTCTTTTTCTGGGGCTGCAGAGATGGCTTAGCAGTTAAGAACACTTACTGCTCTTCCAGAGGACCTGGATTTGGGTCCCAGTACCCACATGGCAGCTGACAACCATCTGTAACTCCAGTTCCAGGGGAACCGAGGCCCTCTTCTTGGTTTCTGAGGATACTGCATGCATGTGGATCACATACATACATGCAGGAAAAACATTCATACACATAAAATAAATTTATTTTAAAAGTTATTTTTCTTTACCGTTTCTTTCCTTTTTTTCTTGCTTTCTTTCTTTCTTTATCTATTTTTTGAGACAGGGTCTCATATATCCTAGGCTGGCCTCAAATTTGTTATGTAGCTGAGGATGACCTTGAATTTCTAATCCCACTGCCTTTATTTCTCCCATGTTCTCACTTATAAGTGAATCTTAGTGTTGAATATTTAGATTTGTGTATTTAATTTGGAGTGCTTGTTTAATCCAGGAAACTAGAAAGGGGACATTTTGGCAGGGAGAAGGTGATATGAAGGGGAAAAGGGAAATGATAGGGGAGGGAGGTTTAACGGGGGGAAGGATAAAAAATATGGCAGAGTTGGGGACTTGGGAAGAGATAACTAACACTAAGAATGTTTGAAAAATTCATATGTAAACCTACTATTTTATAAAGTTTATATATATTTATATGAATATAGTCATATAAAAGAGTTTAATTGCAGTTACCCTACACAGGTGCTTATACTTATCCCAGAAACCAGAGATTGACAAATAAAAGCCCATTGCGAGGTGTGGGATACGTCTCCTCAAGTTGTTGGTCAGAGGTATCCTAGGGACCCCTCAAACAACACAGGTTATTGCCACTGCTCTTGATTGTCCACCAGAACTTTATGATAAGACCCTATTAGTGAAGACATTGTACATATTGATCACAGGAAAACATGTTATACTGTTGAGGAGACTTCATCTCTGCTGGTTAGCTCTCATAGTACTGGAAGATGCCATGTAGGCTGCTGGGGGAAAAAGCCATCAAGAATTTTACCCAGTAGTGAACATTCTGAACTGCAATAATAACCAGCAATGGCAGTATATATCTATGGGTGCAACAGTGGTACGAATGTTATGGTAGTAACTAACTACTGTATGACTGGATTTAAGGCCTGTTTCACTGACGGAAACACATGTTCAGTACTGTAAATCTGGCCAAGAAACCACAGTTAGAGAGCGCATAGGCACCAGGGTAAACCTACTACTACTATTTTACTAAATGGACATAGTATCAAACTGCCCTCTAAATTCATATCTCTCATATCCCCCCTTATGATTATTCTTCCTTCTCCTTGCCAAAATGTTCTTAGTGCAGTTCTCACAACTCACTAGAGATGTTTCTTTGTGCAGTGGATGGAGGTTAACACAAAAACTTAAAACTTGTCAAAGTGCAGAGAATAAGTGTCAGCTCTGCCACAAATGGGACATATATACTACATCCCCTCCCTAAGGTTCAGGAACCATCTTGGAAGAGGGAGCAGAAAGACTGCAAGAGCCAGAGGTTGGGGAGCATTGCTATAAAACAATGTCTTCTGGACATAATAGGACTGTTATACTCATGAACTCACAATAGCTGGGGTTGTCTGCAGAAGGCCTGCACAAGATCAAGTCAATCAACATTTTACCATGAAGTGAGAAAGGATTCATGAGCGGCCACCGCTGAGAAGCTATGGAAAGTTGATGGCTTCTGGGCAAAGGAGAGTAGGTAGGTTGACCATGCTCCAGTGGATAGTCCCACACCCAGGGGTATATGGGCAGCACAAACTGGACTTGGTATGTTATTAAAAAAATAAAGAGGACATGAAGTAAGGGGGTAGGGAGATGGAGGTGGATCTGGGAGGAGTGAGGAGTAGGAGTGGGGATTCAATATGACCAAAATGCTTTGTATGAAACTCTCAAGGAATTACTAAAAATATTTTTAAACAATTGCTATTTTTTTTTCTTTTTGACTTATTTTTTTCCTTTATTTACTTATTTGTTTTTTGAGATAGAGTCTCATATATCCTAGGCTGGCCTAAAACTTGCTATGTAGCTGACAATGTCCTTGATTGTCTGATCCTACTGCCTCCATCTCTTCAGTACACCCAGTTTATGCCATGCTTGGGATTGAAACCAGAACTTCATACATGCTATACAAACAGTCTACCAACTGATCTACAGCCTCAGCCCAAGAGTAATATTCTGCTAGGCATGGGAGTACATTCCTGTAATCCTAGCACTCAAGAGCCTGAGGCAGGGGAATTGCACATTAACAGCCAGTGTAGGGGAGAGGGAGAGGGAGAGGGAGAGGGAGAGGAGAGAGAGAGAACCTTAGTTCGAACTCTGACTCTGCCACTTACGAGGAGAGAGAGAGAGAACCTTAGTTCGAACTCTGACTCTGCCACTTACGAGTTGTGTATATAAACTTATTACTCAACTTTTCTGAATGTTCATTTTCTCATCTGCAAAATGAGGATTAGAAATGCCTACTTCATTGAGGAACTGTATTTGACAAGATTTATATATATATGTATATATATGTATATAAAGTGTATATATATATGTGTGTGTGTATGGAAGATATATAACATGAATTTTATATGAAACACAAGGATTACTGTGAGTTTGAAGTTACCCTGGTCTCCATAATGAATTCCATAGCTTTACAATCTTCTACTACAGGGTAAAACCCTTTCTCAAAAAGTAGCATCTTGGGGAGGGAACATTTGCAAACTTAGTATTTGAATAAGGATGTATGTGACACCCTGGTAATCGTGCTGTCTGGAAAGTAGGACTAAGAGGTCCTCTCCAGTTCCTTCATTTAGAGTACTAGAGAAGGAAGGTAAGATTCAGAAAGAGAAAGCTACTTACTTACCTGAGTTTAAAGAGTCTAAACACACAGAGTCTCCCTAACAGCTATCTCCATGCTCTCCCCACTGTTCACAATTCTCCAGTGGAAATAATGAAGTCTGACTCAGTAGGAGGGGCAAGGCCTAACTTCTCCTGCCTTTTGATTAGCTTCTTCCCATTCCTTATTCCATGCTAGGGTCTCTGATGAGAATCTATCCTCAGAAAATATCAAATCTCTGAGCTGCCTCTTTCCACACCTCAGGCTTTATCTAGGTGCTGAGCCATTAGCATTTTCAGAGCAATAAATCCTCCCCAGTCTATAAGAATGTGGTTGTAAGGGGGAAAATCAAGTGTCATTTCCATATAGCTTCAAAGAGCTAAAAGCTCTATACAAAACCAGAACAGGGCTAGAGAGATGGCTCAGCAGTTAGGAGGACCCTAGCTCCCAGCCCCCATGTGGCAGCTCACAACCACCTGTTAACTCCAGTTCAGTGGGGTTCTGCCACACTCTTCTGTTCTGCATGGGTACTGCATGCACATGTATGCAAAACACTATGTATATGAAATAAAAATAAATAAATCTTGGGGCTGGAGAGACGGCTCAGTGGTTAAGAGCACCAGCTGCTCTTATAGAGAACCCAGTTTCAGATTCCAGCACCCACACGGTGGCTAACAACCGGCCATAATTCCTGTTCCAGGGGATCCAACACCCTCTTCTGACTTCTACGGACATTTTGGCAATATACTCATATGCATAAAATAAAATGATAAAAATTAAATCTTAAAAAAGAATAAACTAAGACAATACAATCATCAATAAAAGATCTAAAACTTAAGATTTCCTGTGTCTGATATTGTTTTTGACATTCATGGTTTATTTAGAAGTCCCTGAGTGTTTTTTTCTAGAAGCACAAACTTGTGAGGGGAATGAGAAAGAAATAGCTCAGTGACCAATGACTAAATACTGTTTAGCAATACTAGAAATGAGTGCCTGCTTTTGAAAACCAAGTCTTCTGAAATTGGAGGGGGATTTTCTTTACAGAAAATAAAAATATATTACTTTTGAAAATTGTACAAAAAAAACATATCATGTGAACACCCTGTTAGGGCCTCTCAGGGCCTTGGAAGGGATCTATAAAACAAGTAAGGGAACTGAGGCTTAAACATCATTTGCTACCCAGTAATCTGTCTTGGAGTAGTATTAATCCTTATCAAGATGATGTTCTGTCAGCCCAAGGAGGAAAAAGAAAATACCTTAAGCTCACACATGAGCTGGGTTGTCTCAGATCAGTGGCTACCAAACCTTACCCGTTTTAAGAAGATGTTGCTTCCCCAGGATCCATACCAGCTCATCTGTATCTGGGAACTCCTCTAAGTAGTCAGTGAAAATAGTAATCTGGTTTTCATACTTGGACAGAACTGAAAGAAAATGAAGAAACATAAGCATAATATAATAGATGGGGCTTACGTCTGTGATTTGCTTACTATTACCTTTGCCCATAAAGTAAAAGGCCATCAGCTTGAATCTAATAGAAATAAATTATTTTTCATGAGGAACAAAGACAACCATCCAAATCCTTTACTAGAAAGATTTTTTTTCTTCACATCTCTTGTGTGTGTGTGTGTGTGTGTGTATGTGTGTGTGTGTGTGTGTTTATTAGCATGTCGCTATCCATGTGTGTACATGTGTATGTACATGTGTAGGTCAGAGGTTGATGTCAGGTGTCTTCTCAATTAATTCTCTACCTTTTTTGGTTTTTTGAGACAGGGTCTCTCACTGAACCTGAAACTCATGGATTCAGCTAGACTGGCTAGCCAGCCAGCACCTGTCTCCACCTCCCCAGTGCTGGTATTATAGGCACACATCCCTGTACCCAGATTTTTAAAGAGAGTGATAGATATCAAACTCAATTCCTCATGCTTTCCCAGCAAGGATTTTTCCCATCTCCCTAGCCCCTGACATTTCTTTTGACCTTTTTCTCATGGTTCTATTCAAAACAAACTCTGGAAAACCATTTACCTACAATTACTTTAAAGCCCTTTCCCCTCATGGAGCCTTCATTGTCAACAACCACTTATCTAGCTTCTCCCCACAGGAGTAGGTCAATGCTAGACAGTAATATCAGCATACCTGAGATCTGCCTATTCACTGGGAGTACCATAAGGATTGTATGGTGAGGTTTCTAGCAATCAGTCCCTTGGGAGCGGTTGTCACAAACCTGAAGAATGCACAACTGAGAAAATCATAATGTCATAGCTTGATGACAAGACATTTTTACAGTATTTTTACTTGCTGGTTTATTTACATACGGCTTCTACAAAGAAGGCTCTTGAGGCTGATTATAAAAAATAACTTATTATTTGGGTTCACAAATGACTATTATGGTGTTACGGTGCAATAAGAACTATATTTTTGCTTTCTGTCCCTGTTTTCTGGCACACAGCTCTAAAACCCTTGTCATTTCCTGAGCGCTAGGATGCCAGTGTATCTTTTGTTCTAGTATTTGGTCTTTGACCCTAGTTTCAGACACAGAGCTCCAAATCTCTTGGAATTTCCTGGGTGATAAGAGTACCTTTTGTTCTAATGAGGCCATTCTTGGTGGGCTCTCAGATGGGGGCTGGTCACCAGAAAGACTAAAGGATGATTAAAAGCTTGGAGGTTTCATCCCCTTATCCAGGAAATACAGAGAGGCTAGAGACTGAGTTAAAAATAGCTCATACCTACAAGATGACGCTTCCATAAAAAATTCCTGAGTTTCAGGGTTTGGAGAGCTTTGGAGGTACTGAACATTTAAAGGTGCCTGCAGAGGGAACAGAAGCTTCTCTCACTCCCCTCCCTCATGATCCACACATCTCTTCCATCTGGCTGTTTATCTGCATCCTTTGCAATATCTTTTATAATAAATGGGAAAATTTCAGTAAAGTACTTCCCTGAGCTCTGTGAGCCAACCTTGAAAATTATTGAACTGGGGGGGGGGTGTCCAGGAGCCAATGATCATAATGGTCATAAAACTGTACCTAATAGCCAGTTGGTCAAAAGCAGAGGTCACAACCTGGGGCTTACAACTAACTGGTATCTCATGTGTGAACAATCATGTGAGGCTGAAACTTTAACCTAACTCCAGGTAGGTACTTAAAAATACAGTTAGATCATAGGATACACTATTGGTGTCTGCTAAAGAACTGGTATGTTAAGAACCCACTCCCTTTCGACACATCTGATGTCAAAGGTATTGAGAGGTGTGAGTAGCAAAAGCAAGTTTTCCAATCTCCTACAGCTATAGCTATCTCCCAAAATAAGTAGCCAAGTATAAAACTAAATCTCATTAATTCTTGGCTACACTTTCGGAACTTACAACTCTGCAATATGAGATGAGTTCAAATTCACAATTACTTTTGAGGAAGGAACAGGTCTGCTAAAAAATTATAGACTGACTAGTGAAGTGGTCCTACCTCCAAGTTATTTCTAAATAATTTTTCCTGAAGAAATTAGTATAAGTAGTAAATAGGTTTCTAAAGATTTTAGGGTTATTTCTTCAGAGGGGGGAATGTTAGAGTAGCAAAAAGCCCCATTAAAAAAAGAAGAAAGAGTACATGAAGTTATCAGAAAAAAGTGATGGGGCGATATGGGAGGAGTTGGAGGGGAGGGAGTGGGCATGGATTTGAGCAAAACACCATACATGCATGCATGAAATTCTCAATAAATTATTTTTTTTAAAGGTTCTAAGCTAGGCTTCCAAATTCTATAATTCTATAATTACATCGACAGTTTATTTCAAAATTAATGGTGCTCTTTATATGAGAAAATGCATTGCAAGTTCAAAGCCAAGACATCCAATGCACACCATTTCTGAGCTTTTGAAAGCTCCCTAGCCCCTTTCAGGGAGGGAGCTCAGAGAGAACAGGGACCCTTTTGTGTAGCCACCAATAGTTGCAGGGACTCTCCCAAAGTAGTCCCTAAGCATCCTATGCCTGTAATTTCCTGTGTGAATGGCATTGTGGGATATTTAACTCATTTGAAAGGCCAGATTGTTTTGTTTTCTAAATCAGAAGCATGCTGTTTTGATAGAAATAAATGTTCCTAAATATAAAGGAGTCCTTTCCAATAATGAAAGCAGGTACATCTGCTTTCAAATATTTTCTGGGAAATTGAAGTTACAATCAATGCAAATACTTTTAGAAACAGTGAACAAGAATTATTTTCTTGAAACATATTACAGAATTCGAGTCTTATAGGAATTTATGCAGCCTTTCTTCATAGATTTGTTTTGGTTACTAAGATTACAGTCTCTGCAGTGCTTCAAACCTAAAGATGTTAGAAGTAAAAGTAATCTCGTTCCCCAAGGAACAGTCTGCCAAGGAACTTATGCCCTCTTAACCTCTCTGCTTCTGGCCTGAGGCCCTGGCCCACACACAGAAATACCAGGCTAAAAATGATCATTCAGGTCAAGCCATCCCCAAGATGTGGTGGTTGATAGAGGCAGGGTAAAACATACTGTGTACCTCTCTACCACACTCTCTACCCATCACAGGCAGGAGAAACCAAATAAAAATGAGCATCCAATCTTGTCCATATAAAGAAAAAAGAAAAAAATTCAAAGTAGCTTGAAAGGATTGTGGGAAAAGGGCAGCCTCTCTGGCACCCTGGGAGGGATGAGAACAGGTGGCAACAGATCAATATACAACATGTATGCATATAAGCCTTAGATCTTTTTTTAGTACTAGTCAAAGAAAATGATTTCTCTATTGCCAACCCTGTCTCAATGAGTCATTGCCCAGCTATCTGGTCCATTTAGTAGAGCCCTTTAAAGTCTGTGACAACTGCCCTGCTTCATTTGTGATAGCTCTGAGCAAAATGGTAGCCAAAGAATTTGACCCTGGCTCCTCATCCATTCTCAGGCTGAGTTAAGCCAGCAAGGTCATTACAGCCTCTATTCTCCTCCATTTCTCGTATTAGAAGATAGACTCCCAAAGTGCAGTGTGTCTGTCCTTAATAAGCACTGTATATAAAAACTGCATGTGTAGAACCAAGGGAAGCCAGAACAGAAGGTGAGATTTTTGGAATCAAAGAGGAGTGGCATGGGCTTATGATCTATAAGGGTGTCTGGGAAAGAACAGGAAGTCCAACAGCAAGAGAACTCCGACAGGTGACAAACCTGTACGGAAATAAGATCTCAGTTTCAACACAATTATTTCTGATTAATAGCAAACTCTTTTCCCCCCAAAGCCAACCCTTTTTAACCACACACACACACACACACACACACACACACACACACACACCCCAAACTATATTTGTCTTGCCTTTCAAATTTAACAAAGCAGGTATCAGCCTGATGAATTCCCTATTCTTTCAGGTTGGCTAAAGGCAGAAATACAAATAAGCAGCCTGGTAGACCAAAAATTAACTATACTAGAGCTAAGGGACAATAAACCACCTTGTTCTGTCTTACTTCAATAATAATTTTTGTACTGAACTCTATTGGGTTAGCTAAGCAGTCACTTAATAATTGAGCCAAGATTTCCTTTAACTCTCACAATCAAAAAGTCTCCCAACCTTGACCAAGGGGCCCTTTGTACATGTTGGGACATGTCTTCGCCACCAGCCAGCCAGGAGATAACTGTAACTTTCATTTTCTACTGCTGTGGATCAAGATCAGTCAGAATGAGAATTTAGAATCCAAGGATTTCCTGAGTGTGCACATAGCCTTGGGAATGCACACAGGCCTATGTATTCTTCTAAATTACCAGAAATATACCCAACCTTTTGAAAGCATCAGGGAATCTTAGCCCTCAGTTTTTCTTTTGAAGCTCTCTCACTAGCTGAAAAGTCATCGGCTGCTTCTCACTAGCTGAAAAGTCATCGGCTGCTTCAGGCAACTGAGAAGTTAATTAGGCCTAATGATTAAAAAAAACCCAGATAAAAGACTTTCTGCAGCCTAGAGTCATGTCAAATACATACAGTCTTCTAAGTAGGGTCTTCTAAGGGACTACCAAACAGATGAGATGAGGACAGTTCTCTCCAACTGAAACTTTAGAGGATTCACAAGCCTTTCCAGTCTCTTAAGTGGATGCTAGGATGTTGGTTTTCTCTGGGATTGCAAGCTGTTGATTTTCAAGGCCATTATAACTACAAACTGCAGAGCCAAAGATGGGAGCAGGGCAAGTGAAAATACCACAACATTCTCTCTTCTTACTAACATGTTGTTGGTTTTCTTGAACAATTGACCTCCAAATTGCTACAAGCCTTTAGCTCATTTTCAGAATTCTGAAGGAGTTGACTCTGACAAATGTTGCAAGTTACTTTTTCTTTCAGTGCTATTAGGAGGGGATCTTCAGAGGTCTCTGCTCTGCCCTTTTTGCTGATGTCTTACTTTTTTCCAGTGGTTGACTACATTTTCTAAGGATTATTTTGGAAAATTGCAAATAAATGAGAAAATTGCCTTGAAAAACCAATTTTTGAGGCAGTTTAACAAAGATACTTGTAAAACAAAGCTTGTAGATAGTTTAGAACTGGTGCTAAAGAAAGAACAGCCACAAGCTCTCTAAAGTGGAATTGAAAAGCCACAAAATCTCAGGGCCAGGAGGGACTTGTGATAGAGGTTAACTTTCCCTTAGGTTCCCCCTTCTGACTGCCGGCCAAGGCTGCTGTTTGCAAATCAGCCTTCTCAGTAATACATCCATATTTAACATACTAAGTCACATCTTCGAAAATGTAATAATCACTGAGGAATACGTTCAGTAATAACTGAATATTCATCCATATTTTATTCCACAAACTTTACAAGGTACCTACTATGTGCTAACCATGACAATAAAACATCAGTGACATACAATCTCAGTCTTCCAAAGGCTTATAATTTATAATGGAAGATAGTTATTGAAACAAATGAGAGCAGGATGCGGAACATATGAAAGGGAGTGGTGTGGAAAGTGGGAAAAGGAAAGGAAACAATCCCGACTGGGACTGAATGAGCCTTTTCAAACTTAAGAAAGGTGGCATCAGAGCTAACCCTTACTGGCTGTTGAGAACAGGCTGTGTCCTGCTCTGTTAGTCCACATTGTGTAAAACAGTGGCTTTCAGGCTGTGCCTTGCCCCGAATGACTCCATTTCACAGCAGCATTTGGCTCCATTTTGAGTACACATGCAGAGTCAGGATGACTCCGTATTTCATTATGCACTTGGACACCACCACATGTCCAGCATCACCTATGAGGCACAGACTGATATTTTTTTTCCTAAAAGTATAAATGTAACACCTATAAACTTATCAAAATAAATTGGGACCATATGAGCACATGAGAATAATAAAACTGCATCAGGAAGACCAGGTCTAAAAATGTGTCAAACACACCGGGCAAAAGACAGGTGCAACACCTGCACCTGGACCCCACAGAGAGGAAGACATCTAACACTGCAACGGCAATGGCCCCCACAGACCTGTCATCTGACCACCTGATCTGTGTGTCAAGGGGGCCAATAGGCAGAGAACACTTGACTGTCCCCAAGGCTTCAGCTCAGCTTGGCGCCCAAAGCTACTCAAATTTCTGTCTGTTAGTCTATGGCTGGATCCAGTCCTACACCTTACCTCTGCAGCTCTACTCAATCCTGCAATCCAGCTCAACCCTGCAACCGTTCAGCTCAGTTCCAGCAGTTCTCCTACTGGGTAACTTATCTAATCACTGAGATGACTCTTTTTGTATCTGTATTGGTTCTCTGCATCAGTCTCCAGGAAGGCCTTTTTGAATTCACTGGACTCTGTTGCAGCTGTTTTAACCCTTCTGTAACCTACATATTATAGTATATAATTATTGTATGATGCATAGTGTGTGATCTGAGATTTAATATTAGTACTTAAGATTGTAATAAAAGAACTTGCATTTGCCAACAGCCAGCTAGGGCTATCAAGGGCAATCATGAGTACTTGGCAAAGTGTAGCAAACAAATTACCAATGTAACTTGTGAATTTATTGTTATTCAATAAATTCTGACTTTGTAGAAAGACACAAACATGTCCATCTATTTCTGGCATAGCACACTCACAACAATGAGATATAAGTGGTAATGGGGAAGGGAGTAACTTCCTGGTTGAGGAAACAGCAAGAGAACTTGGCTAGCAACTGAGTGTGGGGTGGGGCAGGGAAAATTGAGATACACTCAAAAATAACAGTTTTCAGTGTGAGTGATGAGATGGTGGCAGAAAAATACAGGACTGGGCTGGAGGATAAAAAACTTGGTCTACATATACATAACTAAAAGTTACTCGACAAACAACAAAGCCAGACAGGCGATACCTTCAGTCGAGTTGGTGGCTAGGATAGATAAAGGCGCTTCCAGACAGTAACCCAACATACTACTGGAAAAATGAACAGCAGACCCCAATTCTATCCAAAGGAATACTGACAATGGATTGCTGTAGATGAGGAACAGCTGACCCTCCTGGAACAGGAACCTCTGGCTGACTAGATTTACCAGAAGGGCAGACAGGGGGAATGGATGAGGGTGCTGACAACACAGTGGACAGTGACAGGGATGGCAGAGTATGGAGCCTCTAGTGGGAGAGGAAGGCTGTCTATCTGAGGAGTTTGTATTCATGCTCAGAGGCCGAGGAGCTCAGAAGGTGGGCGACTGTGACCAGTGATAGTCATGTATATAGAGATTAGAAATGCATGTGAAAACGTCTCAATGTCAATTGCTTTGGAATGAATTCTTCTGTATGAAAAAAAAATTAAAAAAATAATGATTAAAAAACAATAATTAGTAGATGTAAAAAAAAAAAAAAACTTGGTCTATTCAGAACAGATTAGACTTACAGACATTGGGTGGCAGATTTCAAAAGAGAAGGGGAAGTCTACTTGCACGGGGATTTTGAAGAGAGGCATGATAGATGGCAGGTTGGTTAGGAGGGCCCAGAGAGGCAGGAAAAAAAATCTACAACACCAAAGGTTTGGCACATCCTAGAATGTTCCTCCATCCCCTTCTCCCTGCTTACTTGCTGGTCTGCTCTTCCCTAGTGTCTGCTCACCCCTGCACAGGTCCTGCCTCCTCTTTACTCATCTCCCATCCTGTTCCTTATTTTTCTGACAATCAAGAACTTTGAAAATTTAAGTCTTGGTGACAATTCTTAGCATTTCAAGTAGATTCTCCCATTCCAAACTGCATTGCCTTAAAATCGCGGAATCTGAGTCAACCGGTTATCATCCAGGTGGAGAAGAATGAGACGCTGTTGAACTCACTAGTGCTGGCAGTGGTGGAACACAGGAAGCTATGACTGACAAATTTCAGATCAAGTCAGCAAAGGAAGAACCTTTCTAGTTGGCAAAGGACCACTGTTAAATGAAAAGACCATTTAGTGTTCAGCTAGAAAAATGTATCAGGCTATCGATAACTTGGCTCCACAAAATATGACATTTCTCAAAGATCACAATTAATATCCCATTGATAGTATGGTAGAATGGTGGGGTCCCACGGTACATATAATGCAAAATGCAAAACTAGGCTAGTTCTGAGTTTCTTTTAAATGCTTCTTTTGAAAACTCATGTTGCTTTATTAAGTATATTGCCCCACTGCTGTTATTTCACTTAGAAGTAAGTTGCTGCCTGCTGTCAGCTGACTGAAATGTATTTGGAAACATCACTGGGAAAATGAGATTCCATGCACAAATCAGTCAGGAATGTATCTAACACATCAACTATTATACTTCCAATTGGTGCCTCTTTTTGCTTTTCATAACTCTATAGTTTTAGAGAGGTAGCTATTTTTTCAGAAAAACAAAGAGATTCTCTTTGAGAGGAGAATTATATGTCTCTCTGATTAAAAAAAACTGTTGCCCCAAAGACACCACCATGTTTGCTGACAGGGTGTGAACACTGGATACATGGATGGAGAAAAATATTAGGTCGGGTATATCACTTAAGACTTGAGGCACCTCTTCCAAAACTGAGGTGAGAATCACCTTGATTCCTCACCAACAAGCTTTCATGCTCCAAATCAGTCTAATAGTCACCTGTCACTAATTGAAGGAAATCATGGAGGATAGTTTCACACTGGTGTCACTGTCAAGACATGGAATCAATCGGTCAAATGCTACCACCTCCATGGCTTTGTACCTTTGATTGTGGACAGCAAAAGTAAACTAAACTTTAAAAAAGCAGCAATACTTAAATACTGAGCTCATGACTCATGCAGAAATCATGAAACCACGACAATATTTAGTCAAAATAAATAGTGTATCAGCAGTTTTCTGATTTTTCTGATTCTCTGATTTTCCACACCCAGCATGGTAAAGAGAAGGAACTTCTATTGGAAATAGTTCTGGGCTAGGAATTCCAAAATCTAAGTCTAGTCTCACCATGCCAATTTGTTCTGTGGCCTTGGATGAACCACCGTATTTATTTGGACCTCACATTCTCTATCTGTAAAATGTACAATGTATTTTTCAAAATTCAGATCACAATTCATCAAGGGTGGTAAAATCTACAGCTACATCATGTGTTGTAGTCAGCATTTTTAAGAAATGAAATTTAAGCTGAATATAGTGACTCACACATTGAATTCCAGCAATTTGGAGGCAGAGGCATGTGGATTACTGAGTTCAAGGTCAGCCTAGTCTATATAGGTCAGCCAAGGCCTTAGAGAGACCCTGTCTCAAAAATTTTTTAAAAAGAAACAAAAAATGAAATTGAAGGCTGACAAGATGGTTCAGTGGACAATGTGTAACCATGAGGACCTGAGCTTGAATTTCCAATACCCACAGAAAAAGATGGCCAACAGACCAGGTGTGACGGTGCACGTCTTTAATCCCTGCACTTGGGAGGCAGAAGGAGATGGATCTCTGTGAATTTGAGGACAGCTTGGTCAACATAGAGAGTCCTAAAAACAAAATTCAGGAATGGCCACCCACTTGTCTATAGCCTCAGCTGAGGGTAACTGGGGAATACGCATGCAGAGACAGGCAGGTCCTAGGAGCTCACTGGCCAGCCAGCATAGCCAAACAAGTGAACTTCAAGTTCAACAATACCCTGTCTGAAGAGAATAATTTAGAGCACAATAGAGGAAGACAGCTAACATCCACCTTTGACCTCTGCATACACACACACACACGCACACACACACATGTGCACACCCACATCCATACCCACCCCACCCCCACACAAATGAAACTGAATACCAGAGAGAAAATTAGAGTATATTGAACATAATAAGTACTGTTTCATAAAGCTTGTTTATATGTGTATAAACTAGGTCTTTTTGAGACAAGTTCTCCCTGTAGCCACAGCTGGCCTGGAACTTACCATGTAGACCAAGATGGCCTTGATCTCACAGAGATCTACCTGCCTCTGCCCTCTGAGTGCTAGAACTGAAGGCATGCACTTCCACACCTGGCATAAAATATATTTTCATAGTGTTGTGATGATCAAAAAAGGTCAGAAAGTCTCTGGCCTAGACATAGTATCCAATACAGCAGTTACCAGCTGCATGCAGCTTTTAAAATTAAAGACAAAAAATTCAAAAGGTTTGGATTGTAGCTCAGTGAATGACAAAGTCCATACTTATCATGTGTGAGACTCTGAGTTCAATCCTCAGCAACAAACTAAAAATCAGTTCTTCACAACATTAAGATATATTTCAATCACTCAAGAGTCACATGTGGCTAATGGTGATTATATTGGACAGCATGGACACAAAACCGTTCCATTATCTCAGAAAGTTCTACTAGACTGTTCTAGCCTAAGTGTTTTTCTTTGGTCCTGTAGGAAGTAGAGAAGCTGCTAGCAGGAATACTCTAAGCCCTGGAAAAAGATGTGTTCACTTGTCATTCTCAAGAAAAGTCTGAGGGAGCTGGAGAGATGGCTCTGCATTTAAGAGCACCTAGCTGCTCTTGCAGAGGACCCAGGCTTTGCACCCACCTGGCAGCTAACAAGCATTCCAGTTCTAGGGGAATTTGATGCCCTCTTCTGACCTCCATGGGTGCACTTATAGGCATGCAGGCAATACACTCATATACATAAAATAAAAGATAAAATGTTACTTAAAAACGAAAGTCTGAGCCAGGTATGGTAGTGCACACCTTTAATAACAGCACTCTGGAGGCAGAGGCAGGGAAATCTCCGAGTTTGAGGCCAGCCTGGCCTATATAGAGAGTTCTAGTCCAGGCAGTGCTACATAGTGAGACCCTAACTTGAAAGAAAGAAAAGAAAAAGAAAATCTGTATGCAAATTTTGAAGTAAATGAACTAATAATTATTTACTGAGCCCTGTGTGGGGACCTAAAGGCCCCCACCTTGCATAGGTCTGAAAGGAAGTTACTGGGGCACAGCCTGGCTTGCTTTGAAAGTCTTAAGAATACTTCCGCACTGCTGAGGAGCGCATGATCAGCACGTGACCATCCTTAAGATACACCCTCAGGTGGGGAGGGAGGATTTCCAGGTGCCTTTATAAGCTTTGTAACACCTGCAATAAATGAGTCCCTGCCTGACTAGACTCCCTGATGCGTCTGAGTGTCCCCGGGTATTGGGGACGGCGTGGGCTGGCGAAGAGCATGCTTACTCATCCCCAATCATCACCTCCCTGGGGGTCGCTGGTTGGAACCCCGGGGAGCCCTGAACTTGGTACTATGAGGAATACAGAGGAAGCATCATCAGCATTTTCCAGCTGGGTGTACTCGGCAGGGAGAGTCAGGCAGGCAGATCTCTGTGAGTTTGAGACCAGCTTGATTATATATCAAGTTCTAGGATAACAAGGGCTACACAGTGAGAACACAAGTAAAAAAAAAAAAAAACCCAAAACCAAAAAACAAACAGACAAATAAAAAACCCAGAAAAACATTTACTAAACCAATTGAGGATAGTATAAATATAATATAGTTAAGGATATGTAAAAGAAAGAGCTAATAACAAAGGCAATGCACAAGCCAAGTATTGACAATCACTAAATGCCATCAAAATTCAGCAAAGAGGGAAAGCAATGAGCACTGACTGATGAAATTTGAACTAGTACTTAAATTTGAAATTTGATGAGCAGAGATGAGAGGGGAAAATACTCCAGATGAGTAGAAAAGTATCAGTATATATGCACTGGAGAGGGGGTAGGTTCTGGGCACTATTAAAAAGTGAGACTAGAGAGGTGAAATGAGATTAGAGTACAGAGTGTATAAAGTCTACTAGTGGGGTCCAGTTCTTGGTAAAACCATTGACAGTTTTTAGAGTATTTGCATGCAACCCTGGAGACAGGCCCCTTCAAATAGGCAGGGCAAAGACCACTATTTCCATCTTAGAGTTGAGGGAATGGAGTCTCAGGAGAAGAGATACACTTGCCAAAGGCCATATTGCTAGTGAACAGTACAACTAGGAATCAAACCAAGTTAATCCTGTGCTCTATCCAGGATTCTTACTGCCATACACAGACATTATGATGCAAACTGGATCCAAGGTACTGAAGACATAGAGCCCAATGAGAAAGTTGTGAAGTAGTCAAGGCCTGGCCTTATATGGCAAGAAACCAGATGCCATAAAAACCTGGAATGCAATATCCACTGTTTATAGGGGGAGTAGACAGACTTAGGTCAGAAGAATATAGATATATTTAACTGGAAATAACCTGAAACTACCCCTGAAGTAAAAAAAAATACTAGCAGTAAATTCATATAGTATGTCCAGATTTTTCCAGACAGCTAATGCCAATGTTTTAGACATAGTTCCTAAGCAAACATTTTATACGTCTATGCATTTTTATGAGGCATTTGTGTCTTGATAGTGTTTCTTTCCCCCCAACAATTTCAATTTTCACTTCTTAGAATGAATTGGTCATATGATCTGTTACCTCATGTAGGTTTTCACTGGGAAAAAAAGGATGCAAAAGGTCAAATAGCTAAAGGCCTTGGGTTTTTTCTATACTATTCAGTAAAACTATTAGTTCTATAATTAATTATCTAATAATGATTTCCTAGGAAGATACTAAGGCTTTCCACTGATATTGAAAAAACTTGTTATAATATTCTAAGGTTGTTCTACCTGAAAGGAAACAAATAACAACTCAACAGCCTGGTATTTAAGGGCCTCTCAAAAAGGGCCACTTCCCACATTTCTAGATCTTCTCTACTGTTTATTACTCCTTTATAGTATCTACTCTTCAGCCAAAATAAACTTCATGACACATGAGATTCTTCTTTTATTATTCATGTCCTACCTTCCTTTAATCCCTATCTCAAATATGACTTTCTATTTTTTCCCATTAACTCCCTCCCAAAAAAAATTGAAGGAAGCTCTCTCTTTTAAATTTACAGTACATTATTTATATCTTCTTATGGCACTGAGCCCTTTGCACTTTAGGTTATTGTCTTTAATAATATCTGTCTATATGTCATGTCTCTATACTGAAATGAAATTACTTAAAAGTCCCAGGGCATGTGATGCTCTGTCCCCTGTAGCTCTGCTTATAGTATCTTGCAAGAATACATCCCTAAGGTTCATCAAATGTTCACCAAATAGATGGGCACATTTAAAAAGCACCTAAAAGGCCATATATGGTTATACATACCTGTAATGATAGCATTGAGGAGGAAGAAGCAGGAGGATCAGGAATTGAAGGCCAGTCTTGTCTATATAGCGAGTTTCAGGCCATCTTGGACTACATGAAACCCTATCTCAAAAAAAATTTTTAAGCTGGTTGATATGATCTAAATTTCAATGTCACAATCTTTAATGAGTGCCTACCATGTGACTAGCCCTGGGCCAGGCCCTGGAAATAGAACATGCCTTAGGGTATGGGAAGAGAAAATGAAGGAAAAAGTTCATTTTGGTACAGTATGGTGAGTGTCTGGACTGAGGCCTAAGAGAGCACAGAAGAGATTTACCTAAACAGTCTGGGGCCTAGAAGAGGCTTTGGATAGAAAAGTGACAGTAATGGAAAGGAAAGTTAAGTAAACTGGGCAGTAAATCACTAACCAGCCATCTTAGTCAATTGGTAAGTTCCAGGTTCAAGGAGAGACCCTGTTTCAAAAAATAAGGTAAAGAGTGATTGAGGAAGATGCCCAGGGCCAACCTCTGGCCTCCAAATGCAGGCACACCCATTGGAACACACCTTTCACTCACATGAACTCATCCACACAATCACATACACATATATACAGCATACATACACACAGACACACACACATACATACACACACACACACACACACACACTCACACACATGGAACCTTGAACTAAAACACTGAGGGCAGAAAGACTATAATAGTGACATCATGTGTGGACTAGAAGGGTTGAGGTTGGAGACACAGTCAGCGCTGGGAGATGCTGGCCTTGATAGCCTTAATAAGTATTCTGGACTTGACTCAGGCTAGGCTTTGTGGAACCCGTGAAGAGTTTCCAATATCTCTGGAATTATATGCAGACATTTTAAAATTTACAGAAGTAGTATGCCAAGTCATCAACCATAAAAAAAAACTCATTTTCCCCCATTTGTTACTGATTAAATACTGTTAAAAACACTGATGAGAAGTGCCTATGTGGTGAAAAGGGTTAAAGTAGGTCTCCTTCCGGCAGCATAGTAAGTGTTACAACATCTCAGGAGAGACAACACCTCAGGAGAAACACTCCTCTTCAGAAACTGTATTCGTCATTTGGAGCACTTCCCCAGTTTTATCCTCAGTTTACAACCACCTCACCTTCTTCCCAGACCACAGGAATTTTCCTCATCCCCTTTCAACGTCACACTTCATTAGGAAATGTTACTAGCAGACATACGATGTTTAGAAATTCTTTACTTCTGAAGTAATATAAAATTAAGTTGCCAAAGTAAAGTTTTTGCGCACCTTCATTTTCAAACAAAAGAGGTATTTCAAGTTAAACCTAAGGCAAAAATCTGTGAAGTGAACTTGATTCTTCTGTCATTTTATTATCATTTGAACCATGTTGCCTAAGAAAAGACAATTTGACCCTGTCCAAAAAAGATAGAGCTTGCAATTAAATGGTTTCTCACCCCTACTGCGCACTGTATTACCAGACACCAGATAAATAAGTATCTACCCATAAGCATGAAAGATCCAGCTCACTGACCAAAGAAAAAAATGTTCTCTAATATCTGGCAGGCAGGGAATCTCAAGTTGCTAAAGAAAACACAATTTTCATCTTCAACTGTGACTCTTCATAAGATATGTTTGCTTATAAGATGTTCAGACAGAAGTTCCTTCATTAAGACTTTCATAAAAGATTTTTTAAATTACATATACCCTAACTTATTTCTAAGAAAATTACTGCTATGGTCACAAAAATGGTTTAAAATGTCTATAGCAGCTGTAATTTAGAATATCCTAAACCTAAAAGCAACTCAAAATCCATCAACAAAGGACTAAAATTTAAAATGTGCTCTATTATACATGGGAATGCGGCACAGCAATGAAAAAAAAAACTTGATATTACAGATGTTGTGTTAACCAAAAGAAGCAGGACGCAAAATAATAAGCACAGAAGGAATTTATTTAAACAAAAGCTTGAAATCAATCAAAAGAAATACTTACTCATAGCAATCAAAATATCTGTTACCCCTGGGAAAAGGCATTGACTGGGAAGAGAAAACAATATTTTGAGAGGCAGGAAATGGCTATATCTTTATTGGGGGGGTTACACACATAAAATTTTATTGAACTATATATTTAAGATATGTATACTTGTGTGGCACATACTTCCAATCCCAGCACTTGAGAGACTAAGGCAGGATTATCACAAATTCAAGGCTAAACTGGGCTACATCACAATTTCAAGGCTAGTCTGAGCGAAAAATCAAGTTCCAGGCCAGCCTCAGCTATAAAGTGAAATTATCTCAAAAACTGTACAATTTATTCTCTTTATGTATACCTTTATAAGAAAAAAGAAGACGGGTGTGGTGGTGCATGCCTTTAATCCCAACACTCAAGAGGCAGAGGCAAGAGGATCTTTGTGAGTTTGAGGCCAGCCTGGTCTACAGAGTTAATTCCAGGCCAGCTGGGGCTACTGGGAGACCCTGTCTCAAAAAGACCAAAAAAAAAAAAAGAAAGAAAGAAAAGTTTCAGTTTATATACTAGATTTACTCCTAGTACAGACTAGTAATAGAGATAAAAATTACATTAACAATATGCTTTATCATTATCATAAATAAAAATAGAATAAATTTATTCTCTCCTCCTATAGACATACACATCAAATATAAATGCAAACAGTTAGGGACTTCAGGTATTATTTAATATTAATATTATTAATTTATGAATGTGAATTCATGGCTTTATTAATTTTTCCCATTACAGCATCAGTCGATCTTCATCAGGCAAATGCACTGAATTTTTTCTATAATAAAAGGCTGGGGGGTTCTGGGAGATGGCTCAATCAGTAAAACATTTACCTTGCTGCCAGGAGGTCTGAGCTGGATTCCTCAAACCCACATGAAAAAAAAACAGGCATGGTAGCTGCATCTGTAATCCCAGAACTGGGAAGGGGATCCCTTGGGCTCTCTCGCCAGCCAGTCTTGCCTAATTGCTAAGTTCAGGGCTAATGAGAGACTCTGTTTCAAAGGATATAGGCAACATTTTTAATATGACTCCTGAAGTTGTCTTCTAGCCTCCATGTACAACGACACACATATGCATGCACACTTGTATACACATGAACACACACATGCACACATCAACACACAGGTACACACACACACACACACACACACACACACACACACACAATGTGAGGGGAAGCCACTAGGATAAGGTGGCTCCAGTGTTTTTGATTCCTACTTCAGCAAACCAGGATCCACCAATGCAAAAAGGAAAATAAAATTTAGTTTTAACCAACCAGTAACTGTCAATGAATCTCTAACAAGAGAATTTACCAATCAGAAACTATCAGCTAATCTCTAGGGACTTTCCATTTCAGCCACTCAAATGCTGACTTTGTATTATATCCTTTCATGTCCCCTTAATTTAAACCTCTTTTGGTTTGGAGCTAGCCAATTTATAAATCAATACTCGCCCAAATAAATCTTTAAAATTGTAATGTGCCCAAGTTCACCTTTTATCAAGTTGTTGCCTAAATCTTATTGAAAGGAAACAGAGCAGACTTTCTAGAATGCTGACCCATGAATTAGAAGAGCAAGATTCTATTTCTGTGCCACCTGTTAACTGTCATGTCATCTCGGGCCAGTCTTGCAAGTTCTCTGAGAATATCTTTCCCCATCCATGAAATGATACAGTACTTTCCCTCAGGAAGCTATAGTGAATATTTAATGGGAAAACAAATAGGAAAGTGCTTTATAATATAATGTTAAAGAAATTATAATATGTCTCACATTAAACATTTAACAAGCACTTGTACCTGAGTGTGGCCAATGGATAATGTACATTTCAAAGCAGGTTTCCCTTAATAAACATTTCATGTAGAGTCAAGACCAGCAAGCATACCCAAATTTTCACCACGGAGAAGTTTAAATAATTATAAGTACCAAAAATGGATGTATAAATGGAAATATAGCTAATAGCGTCCTCCTTGGTTTTTGTAGTTATGAGTTTTGCATGTCTCCTTAGCCACACAATTTCACACATTAAGCACTTTGAAATGCCAGAGGTCCCCTGCATTCTGAATTTCACAAATAACTGTCCTCAAAGGTCATTGTCATTTCTACTCTGATCTCTATAATGAAATTTTAAAATGTTCCTCATGCTAAACTCCTCGTCAGCACCCACGTGCTCTTTTTTTCAGTGCCCCAAATGGAAAGCGGCTTTTCTTGTATCACATTTTGATGTTTCTCTCTCTGACGAAAGGAAGTGATAAAGTCTAGAATTACCTCAAAATGCTTCCTGTCACCAACTGTTCTTTTCAGAAGTCCCAGCAAGCAACCCCAAATTGAATAACCTTGTAGTATGAGGAGGTTAAAAGAAGGAAAATTTAGGTTAATCTAGTTTCAAGGACTCCAGTAGCTCCTGTTGCTACAGATATAGTTCTCTGTTCCAAAATGAAGCTCTCCAAACCAGACCAAGCTTACAGACAGCCAAACAAAATGGCCTAGAGAAGGTAAATCCTGACTACCCCAAGATACTTGAGAAGCATCCCCTACTGAAATTAAGTCTAACCAAAAAGATTTATTGAGCATAACTAGCAGGGATACGAGGGACATTTTACAAAAATACTTTGAAAGTAGTAAAAAGGGACAGAAGTCAGAAAATCAGAAAAAAATATGGGACTGGGGAGATGGCTTTGTTGGTAAAGAGCCTCCCACACATACATGAAGACCTGAGCTTGAATCCTCAGAACCTATGTAAAAAACAAACCATAGCAGTGCCAGCCTGTAACCCCAGCCTTGCAGATGGGAGGGGGCAGTAAGGGGTGGGAAGCCAGAGATTGGTGGATCCCTGAAGCTCACTGGCCAGACAGTCTAGCCTAATCAATGAGGTTCAGGTTCAGTGGAGAGATCCTGTGTCAAAAAAATAAAGGCAGAGAGCCACCAAGGAAAGACACCTGATGTTGACTTTGGGCCTTGACACACACACACACACACACACACACACACACACACACTCACATGCACATATGCACACACCACGCACACACACATACACACCACCACCACCACCGAGAGAGAGAGAGAGAGAGAGAGAGAGAGAGAGAGAGAGAGAGAGAATTAGAGTAAGGGGGGGAGAGAGCTAATGTTCTTGGACCATTTCAATATACCTTAAAATACCACAATTTTATAAGATATCAAAACTGAAAGTAATAAAAATAATCCTTACTCAAAAAGTGATTGAATTATAGTCTATCTACTGAGTTCAAGAAGTCAGAGGAGGCAGGTGTGGTAGCTCATGCCTGTAATGCCAACACTCAGCAGGCTGAGACAGGACTGCCATGTACTACAGGCTAGCCTCAGCTTACAGAGAGAGTTCTTGTCTCATAAAAAGTAAAAAAAAAAAAGGGGGGGGGCTAGAGATTGTTCAGCAGTTAAGAGCACTGACTGCTCTTACAGAGGCCCAGGATTGACTCCCAGAACCTACATTGCAGCTAACAACTGTCCATAATTCCAGATCCAAAGGAATCCAATGCCCTCTTCTGATCTCCGTGGGCATTATACGACATGGGTGCACTTCCATACATGTAGGCAATACACTCATACACATAAAATTAAAATAATAAATAAAATATTTGAAAAAAAAGCCAAGGGGCTGGAGAGATAGCTCAGAGGTTAAGAGCATTGGCTGCTCTTGTAGAGGACCCGGGTTCGATTCCTAGTACTCATATGGTGGCTAACAACCATTCATAACTCCAGTTCCAGGGGATCCAATGCCCTCCTCAAGCACTGCACGACAAGGGTACACTTACACACATGCAGGCAATATACTCATACACATAAAACAAAAATAAAAAAAAATATTTTTTTAAAAAGAAAAATGCCAAAAAATAAGTCACTTTAGAGGAGTTTTTTTTTTTTTAAAGAGAATTCCATTCAGGACAATTAAAATTCTAGAAATTCATGATGCTCAATTTGAAGATAAATATCACAAAAAGACAAAATACTGTATGTTCTCACTTTTATGATGTATCTAAAGATCTAAATAGTCAAATTAATTGAAGCAAAAAATAGAATTATGTGTGCCAGTGACTGAGAATAATTTCATCCATTCTTAACCTGATTTCTACTGAGAGAAAGCCTTATAATTAATATAACATCCATGTTTTCGTTAAGCAACAATTTGTATATTGTGGTTCTAAGAAACATGGATTACATTCACTTTTCCATAATCCTTTTACTAAGTACAGCTAAAATCACAAGGCATTATAAGTAAATATAGTCAGATCTCATAAATCTCTGAGAGGTAGAAATGGCAAGGCACTCTGGTTGCTAGGGACCTCAGGGTCTAAGTAATGACATGGAAATGAGTTCTCTGGGTTGTGTGTTTCCTGAACCTTGTGACAGAGCAATCATCAACCTAGCAATGCAGATGGGTACACACAAAAAGCCCCATAAAAAGCTATTTCTAGCCAAAGGGACAGCCTAACAACAACAACAAAAACCCTTTTATTAGGCAATAATTATTCAGCCAAACATCATAGAAAAATATTGAAATTTATCCCTGACTCTCATCAGCAAAGACTTCCATAAGTGGAGTGCCTAAATTTCTACCTTCATCTCGCTTTAGTCATACACCACCATACCCTGCTGCTCCCTGAGGTAGTTTCAGAAAGATAGAATGAAGATTCAACAATTTCATCCCCACCAGGTACTAATGAATCCCTCAGCACATGATGGTAGTGGAGGCCTCTTCAAGTCAGAATAGTGTCAGTGGAAGCTTAATGAGGATCCTAAAATTTCATCCCTGTCTAATATGAATGGCATCCCTAGCCCTACACTGAGGATAAATGGATGGTGAGGGGAGAACTTGACTCTTATCCCCATCCAGCAGCATAAAAGCAATGCTCTTTCCCCCACCAGAGTGGTATCAAAGTAAGCTTGTCAAAGCAGGGCAATGAAATATGATCCAGAGAGTCATAACATAAAAGTCCAGGACACACTACAAAGTATTCATGATACAAAGAACCAAGAACATATCAAGTTGAATGAGAGAAGGCATTCAACACACACTGACACTGAGATGACACAGATAACGTAATTATCTGACAAGAATTTCAAATCAACCATTTTAAGATGTTTTAAATGTGCAATTCCCAATATTGCAAAAACAAATTTTTTTGGACTTTTTTTGAGACAGAGCCACTCTGTAGCCCCAGTTGGCCTGGAACTCACTTTGTAGACCAGGCTGGCCTTGAACTCACAGAGATCCGCCTGCCTCTGCCTCCAAAGTCTCTTTCTTTAAAGACTTAAAATTTTCACTGCAGAGATCTTTAATATCTTTATTATATCCTTGGATAGGGCTCCTATGTTGAAACTCACCAACCCATAGCTCAGAGACCATTGTGGAAGAGGAGGTGGAAAAATTGTAAGAACCAGGGTTGGTTCATGAAAATAGGGAAACAGACGCTTTCAGGCCTTTGGAAGCTTCCACATGTGAACTTGTGGCAATGGTAGCATTGAACACGGGACCCATACCAACTCAATCAGACAAGGGCCCAGACTGGTGCGAGGGAAATGGGCAGCAGGCCAGACCTAGCCTAGAAACTGTTGGGGACTGATTACTACTGAGTGAGGGAAAGTGGACTTTACAATCTCTAGATAGGCTGACTGGACTCCAGTGGATGAACTTGTACTGAAGAACATCTGGGTACAAATGCTTGACTGGATAGGACTTAACATGAATGGCAGAATGCATGAGGTTCACCAGGAGTGTTGGGGGGTGTGGGGTCATGTATGGGGGAGGGTGTTCAAAATTTGATTAAGAATAATAAAATACAATAAAAATAATAAAATTCAATAAAAAATACAAAGTCTCAGCAAAGAAATAAAAGATATGAAAAAGAAGTAACAAAAGGGTTTTTTTGGGGGGGGTGTTGAGACACGGTCTCCCTGTAACCCCAGCTGGCCTGGAACTCTCTATGTAGACCACACTGGTCTTGAACACACAGATATCCACCTGCCTCTGCCTCCCAAGTCCTGGGATTAAAAGCATGTGCCACCATACCCAGCTAAGTAACAAAAAGTTTTAGAACTGAGAAATAGAATAATTAAAATGAAAACTCATTATTTGTGCTTAATAGTAAAAAGAAAGTGACGGGGCAAAGAATCAATGAAATTGATGACAGAATAAGGCAAAATATTCAGTATGACCAACAAAGAAAAGATAATTTGGAAAGAAGTGAAGAGGTTCAGGGACATAAGGGATCATAACAGTACAGTAAACATTCATGCCATCAGAGTTGCAGAAGGAGAAGAAAAACAGTGTGGTGTTTAAAAAGTATATAATAAAGCTCCCACATTTAAAAAAAATTTAGTTTTAATTTGGCAAACTAATATGGTATAAAATTTATGGTATAAAATGCTAACAACCATGAAAGTCTCCACAACATGGCAAAAATATGAAATTATAGATTTGGGAAGCTAAGCAACCCCTCCAATCCAATGAAATTTACATGAAGATAAATCATAAACAAATTCATGAAAACTTAAATGAAAACATCTTGAAAGCAGTGAAAGAAGTGATAGCTCGCTTGTGGAGTAAAAACTGCATGAATGTGAGCAGATTTCTTAACAGGACAAAGGAGCTATGAAGTGGCTCATTTTTCAAACACTAAAAGGAAAGAACTCTCACCTATGAATTTTACATCCAGCAAAAATACCCTTATGGGAAATCAAGACATTCCCAGGTGAAGAAAAAGTAAGAATCTGCTGCTGTGAGCATACTTAAAGGAATGAATGACTAAAAGAGCTTTGTGAAATTAAAAGGAAAGATAAGGAGTCTGTGGACATCAGGAAGGAAAAAAGAGTAACAGAAAGATTTTTTAAAAATACTAGTAATTACGATAAGCTTTCCTTTTTCAGAATATTATAAATTATGTTTAACAGCTATTGTAAAAGTCCTAACATTGTTATGATTCTAAATACATATGATAGAAATAGTTAAGAAACTTATATTACAAATGGAAGAGGGCAAAATGATTTAAAGGGAAGCAAAGTTTCTATACTTTACGCATACTGGTAAAATGTCAATATAGGAAACTGATAAGTTATATATGCATAATGTAATGCCTAGAACATCCATTATTATGCACATATTTGTGTGGAGAGCAGGCCTTAACAAATAGAAAGCAAAGTAAAATCAGATGGCAGATTTAGATCCTAACATATAAATTATTATAATAAATGTATATGTCCTAAATGTATCAAATGAAAGACTGTATTGATAAAATAGGTAACAGTATGACCCAATTATATGTTATTTACAAAAAACCACTTCAAATATAACAATATAGGTAAACTGAATATACAAAAATGGAAATAAATAAATCATGCAAACAACTTTATTTTAAAAGCAGCAATGGCTATATTATATTGGATAAAATGGATTTTCAAGCAAAAAATTGTCAGGGACAGAAAGAAACTATATAATGATAAAATGGTCAATCTATCATGAAGTCATAGCAATCCTAAATGCGTGTGCAGTAAAGTATTCAAATATATGAAGCAAAAACTGATATATCTAGACAGAAAATTGGATAAGGCAGCAATTACAGTTGGGGACCTCAACATCCTCCTTTCAGAAACTGATAAATCTTCTAGAGAAAAAACAATCGAGGATATAGACTATAAGGGCAACATAATAAACCAACAAGATATAATCAGGATTCATGGAACACTCTACAAAATAACAGCAGAATATATCTTTTTCAGTCTCCCAAGAAACATTTGCACAAAGAGACCAGATCCTGAGTCATAAAACATACATGAACACCAAAGAACTACTGGGCAGCTGATTACTCCTGGGTGAGGAAGAGCTGATCTTCTTTAAGGGAGTGACTCTAGATAGGCTGACTAGACCCCAGTGGATGAGCTTGCACTGAGGGATGTCTGGGGACACTAACTTTACTCAATAGGTCTTAACGCAAATGACAGAATGCATCAAATCCAGTGGGAGGGGTATAGGAGGGTGTTGATGGGGAAGGGGGTATAAAGATGATTAAGATGTTGTATATGAAATACACAAAACTTCTATTAAAAATGTACAAAAACACACAAAGTTGAAATAATTGAAATTACACAAAATGTTTCTCTGACTACAATAGAACCAAAGAATAGATCCTTAAACAAGTGAAAATTAAACAAACTAACTTTTAAATAATATTTTAGTCAAAGACTAAGTCTTAAGGGAAGAAAAAAAACATTGAATTCACTGAAAATGAAAATACAATATTTCAAAATAGATAATATATGAACAAGATGACAGAAAAGAAGGAACAAATTAGTAATGGTCAGGGTTATAACTGGCAGGAGTAGGCTGATGGATACAATTATAAAGGGGTAATATAGGAGAGATTTTTATACTGATGGAGTAATTCCTTATTGTGTATTAGTTAAATGAATCTATATATGCCAAACTAACATGGAGTGACTGGAGAGATGGCTCAGTCAGGAAAACGCAGAAATGAGGACCCGAGTTCAGATCTCCAACACCCATGTAAAAAGCTGGACTAGGTGATGCACATCTTTCATCCCAGAACTAGAAAAGCAGAGACAGATCCCTGGAGCTTAGTGGCCAGCCAGTCTAGCCAAACTGGTGAGCTCCAGATCAATGAGAGTACCTTGTCTCAAAAAAATCAGATAGAGAGCAACTGAGAAAGCTGCCTGTCAACCTCTTGCACATGCACCTGTATGCATATGTGCACATAGACACAAACATGTACATACACATACTACACACATACATGCATACACATACAACCCATGAAACTATTTGCACACACATATGCTAGTGTTCCATCACTGTGATAAATACCTAAGAGAAACAGCATAAAGAAAGACAGTTCAATTTGGCTTATAGTCTTGAGGTTTCAGCCCATGGGTAGCTGGCTCTGTTTGCACCTGATATGAGACTGAGATGTCATGATGGAAGGCCATGACAGAGGAAAGCTTCTCACCTCATATCAGCCAGAAAGCAATAAGATAAATAGGAAGGGGCAGAGGTAAGACAGAAACTTCAAAGGCATATCTCTCAGTGACCTTCTTCCCCCCCAACCAGGTCTTACTTCTTAATAGCCCATTCAGAATTAAACTCATCTAATAGATTAATCTATTGATGAAGACAGGATCCTCATGGTCCTATCACCTCTCAACAGTGCTACCACAAGGGACTAAGCTTTTGACATAGGAACACTTTTATGTTTTGGGGTTTTTTTATGGTGGGGGGGCACTCCATATCTATACAACATCCCATTATCAAGTTCCTGGTTTTGATAGTGTTTGTAATTCTATATAATGTAGTGGTTGAGCTAAACCTGATGAAGACTATATAGTCTTTCTGTGTTTCTGTAACTTCTTATGATTATTTTGTTATTCATAATAAAAAGTAAAGAAACTATTCCTAAGGTAAATAACTTAGAAATCAGAGCACAAACACTAAAACCAACAGCAATAAATAAAATATTTTATTAAAATGTCCTATAACAGAATGTTAGTTTTATGAGGACTAGATTTTAAATGGGAATAATTTGAATAGACCAATGACAAACAGTAACAAGGACATTTTAACAGTAGAGTAAGAAACAAGTGATTTTAAGCCAGGCATGATGGCACTCACCTTTAATCCCAGCACTAGGGAGATAGAGGCAAGCGGATCTCTGGTGTTCAAAGCTAACCTGGTCTACACAGCCAGTTCAGGTCATCCAGGGTTACATAGCAATCCCCTGTCGCAAAATAAAACAAAACAACACTGGGGAGGTAGAGGCAGGTGGATCTCTGTGAGATTGAGGCCAGTTCAGTCTACATAGGGAGTTCCAGGTCGGCAGTAGACTACAAGAAGACTGTGAGTTCAGGCCAGCCTGGTCTACATAGAAAGTTCCAGGCCAGCTATGGCTACAGAGAGACCCTGTCTCAAAAAGACAAAAAAAAAAAAATGATAGCATACGTGAAAACAGCTCATCTTAAAGCAAGTAAATGGCAATTGTGAAGTACTGACAAAAAGCCACATAAGTTACATTTTCAAATAGTGAAATATCAATTGCAAAGAATATATGGCCAGCTGTTCAGACCTCGTCTAGTCAGAGGTAAGAATGGAGGAGTTTCATGCTAGATAACTCTAAACCTATTCCTGTACTGTCGTGAAGTTGGTTGAATAGCACACATTCTGTATACGGTACCCCCAAGTTGTTTATCACTATAAAAAATTTCGTTCTCAGATCTGCTATAGAAAGAATATTTACATTAGGTAAAATATTTAGTGATAATTAGAAAGAAACAAGTGAGATATAATTACCTCTCTCTACACAGCCCAAAATGGTCAACACCAGGCATTAGAAGCTATTTAAATTTAATGAAAATTAAAGAAAATTTGAAAATTTGTTCCTAAACATTTTAAGTGCTCAGTAGCCCTGTGTGGCTAGTGCCTACCATATTACAACAATATACGGACCATACTGCTCTACAGCCTCAAAGGATGTCATTTCTCCACAATCAGACAGCTGCGGCCCAAAGAACTCTGACAGGAATTGCTATTGCATTATCTGGGGTTTGCATTTATACATAATCCTATCTTCAGAAATATGTGACAGTAGTCATGTGCTAGAGCTTGGAAGTGAAAGAGTTTGAATTTCAGTGTTAGTTCCAACTTTTACTAGGCATGTTATTTCACTATTATGTTCCTTTTTTATATGAAAAAGGCAAGGCATGGAGGATAATAGCATCTACCTCGTAGAGTTAGTGCATGGATTACATGAGATATGTTCAACATTTTGATACATGTGCTCTACAGATGCTAATTATTAGCATATGCGTTAAGCCTGAAAGGCTACCTTGCTTATTCTAAGACCTGGAGTCTAAGTGACCAGCAGAAAAGGCAATAGGCAGCCTTCACTCATATGAACAGCAAGGCAGTCAAACACTAACAGGGAAGCTTTGTCCCTTGATGGACATGAACAACAATTGCATTTTTCCTCCATAACTTAGGAACAGCAACAGAAAAAGACAAAACCTTCTCCTGAAGAGCTATTTATCTTGTATCTTTCAAAAAGTCAAGAAGGACCTTACCCTTGGCATTTAAGGGATCAGAATTCAAAGTTAACCACCATGTCTACGAAATAAAAGCACATTATACTGTTATAAAAGATTATCCAAACAAGTTACTCAGTGTGATGTATGTTTGAGTTTGACTTCCTAAGCTGTTTCTAGCAATCAGATCCAATCCGTTGATGTATTATTATGGTGAAATGTCAGTATGTAAAGTCCTTTGTGACTACCATACAACAAGCCTACTGTACCTCCATAATAAACTAGATAAATATTTACAGACTGCCTACGGCATAGAGGGTTTGTTTAGTCTATGCTGGTCATTAGCAAACCATAACTTGGAGGTTAAATTCAGTCACCTTGTATTTTTGTATGGAAAGCAAAGTAAAAATGATTTTTACATTTAAAAATGGTTGTGAAAACCATTTTCAACCACTATTGTTGCCCATCGACTGGCTTTGGAACTTATCTTTTGCTGGGGACTTGATAATTTGTCTTAGTTAATTTAAGCTAAAATTAGAAACAAAAATAATGTTTGCATGTGAAATTGTAATAAAATCATTTTAATGATTAATATTGTTTGAGCTAGCAGGAATAGCAAAATACTTTATATATTTCTGATACTGGAACAAATCAAAACAATGAAATACTACTTCATGCCCACTATACTGACTATAATAAAAGAAAGATAATAATAAGTATTAGCAAAGTTGCAGAAAAGTTTGAACCCAAATACATTATTGTGGGAAGGCAAAATAGTGATCAATTTGGTAGAGCCTGACACTTCCTCAAAAAAGTTAAATAGAGTTGGTCATATGGTTATGACCCAGCAGTTCCACTGCAAGATATGTACACAAGAGAAATAAAAGCACATGCCTGAACAGAAACTTACACACAAATTATAGCAACAATATTTATAAGAAACAAAAGTTGATAATAACCCAAGTACCCATAAACTGATGAGGGAATAAATAAAATATATTATTATCATCATGAAATAGAATATTATTCAGTCATAAAATGGAGAATGAGGTATGATTTGTACACATTTCAAAATGACTATAATAAGTGAAAAAGCATGACACAAAAACATATATTTTTACTATCTTATTTATAGTCAATGCCCAGCAAACGAAAATCCATGGAAGCATAAAATTGACTAGTGTTTTCCTAAGGCCAGCAAAAGGAGGAATGGCAATAGATGCAAAGCTTTTTTTCTTAGGTAAGATGATTTAAAATAAGAATTTGGTAATATAATTCTATAAATACTTATAATCACTAAATTGTGAACTTAATACAATTACAAAGTGAAAAATCGGTTTAGTAGTTGTTGAGAGCACAAAGTGGGGGAAAAGAAGTGACCACAAAGATTATGTGAGAATTTGAAGGGAATATGTAAATATTCTATATCGAGTGTAGTGGTGATGACACAACAGTATATATTTAGAAACAAGTACATTAAACGTTACACTAATATCTGAACACAATGAGAGTCACTGTGTACAAATTATACGACAATAAAGCTGACTCTTAGAAATAGTTAAAACAGAAGCAATTTCTCCATTCCCACACAAATTTGCAGCATACATATTTTTTTTAGTTCAAACTACAATTCCAGCAGCAGTTTTGAGACCTTGAGGCAAGTGCAAATACTATTTTCTCAGCAAAAAGATCCATTTAACAGTGCAATTGAGCTTCCCCCTAACCTTCAGTTGGAAGTGATTAATCTGGAAAGTAATAACGTGCCAAAAAAGCAAATAAAACTCCAATAGAATTCTATCCCAAGGAACAAATATGCCCAGTTAAAATCCTATGCTTCTGTACCCTGGAGAGTATATGATGGGAATAGAATTTGATCTGCAAAAAATATAACTGCAAAAAATATAACTCCAGTTCAATCATATGAAAAACAGACAATCACAAATTGAGGGATGCTTTTAAACAAATATCTAATAAATACACTTCAAAACTTTCAACGTTGTCAGAACAAGCAACATCTGAGAAACTGGCACAAACAAAAGCACCTAAAGAGACAGAAAGCGCAACTCAAGATGCCATAGATAGGACACTCTGCCCACAGATAAACTAATGAAACTGGAACAAAGTGTAGAGTATAATTGATTAAAATGTATTAATGTGAGCTTTTCCTTTGTGATAAAAAGAGTAAGGAATTAAAATGTTAATAATAGCAGATTCAACAAATGGTGATGGAACCATTTAGAAGAAAACATGAGAAAATCACTGAGATCTTGGATTAGGCAAAGACTTAACTATTTATAACACCAAAAGTATGAACCATAAAAGAAAAGAAAAGAATAAATTGGAAGTCATCAAAAATCAAAACTTGACAGTGCTAGATATGGTAGCACAGGCCTTTAATCCCAGCACTCTGAAGGCAGAGGTAGGAGGATCTCTGTGAGATCGAGGCCAGCCTGGTCTATATAGCTAGTTCCAGGCCTGCTGTGCCTACAGGGAGACCCTGTCTCAAAACAAACAAACAAATAAACAAACAAAAATTCAAAACTTGAGCAAGGACTGGTGACTGATATCACTAAATTTCAGCACTTGGGAGTCCAAAGCAGTAGGATTGTTATGAGTCTGAGGCCAGTCTAGACTACACAGTGAGTTCCAGGCCAGTCTGGACTACAGAGTAAAACCTGTCTCAAACAACAACAACAAAAAACAACAACAACAACAACAACAAAAACCAAAGCCTTTTCATTTCAAAATATAAATCATTAAGACAAAGAAAAAACTGGGGCTGGAGAGATGGCTCAGGGGTTAAGAACAGTAGTTCAAATCCTAGCACCCACACTAACAACTGTCTATAACTCCAGTTCCAGGGGATCTGAGAGCCTCTTCTGTCCTCCATAGGCATTGCACTTACTTAAATGCAGGCATAACACTCATATAGATAAAATAAAAATAATAAATAAAATATTAGAAAAAGACAAAAAACTGAGTAGAGTGGTATACACTTATAACAACAACATTTTGAAGCAGAGGCAGGAGGATTCCAAGTTTGAGACCAGTTTGTGCTACATCATGAGACTATGTCTCAAAAAAAAAAAAAAAACAACAACAAAAACAGACAACCCATTGGGGTATTTCCATACCATATACCTGACAGGGACTTGGGTCTAGACTACAGAAATAATTGTTACAACTCAACAATTATAAGACAACCAAATTTTAAAATGGGAAAATAACATAGGAACAAACACATCAATATAAAAGATACACAAACAACTAATGAGCACATGTAAAGCTTTTCACCACCACTAGCCATTCATTATGGAAATAAAAATTTATACTACAGGAGATCCTAGTAGACAGCCTGAGAGGGTGGGTTCCCACCTCCATCAGTGTAGTGGCTGTGATCTCAGCAGACTGCCAGAGAGTGCCAGTTCTGGCCTCCCTCTGGCATAGGGGCTGAGAACACAGGGGACTGCCTGAAAGCACCTAGATCCTGCCTCCACATGGTGAAAGAAGCCTGAGTGCATCTGACTGGATTGGAACCTGACTTGATGAAGCCATCAGTTCCCTCCAAAATAAAACCTGAGAGAACCTGAAATATGTACCAACCAGCTTTACATAACCAATAATGAAAGGACCGAGGCACAGCAATAATACAAAGAGAAGCATACTTCAACTTAATTCTCATATCAGAATCATAAACCAAAGCAAACCACATGCTAAAATCACAATGAAAAAAAATAAATAAAACGGAAAGCCAAAACATTATGTCTCCACCAATCTCCACCAGTCCTGTAGAAGAGTTCTACAAGAAGAACCCCCTAGAGATAACCCAGGACACTAAATTTCAAAGAACAATCATAAACATGATCAAGGAATTCAACAAATTTAGAGAACACACAAACAAACACATCAAAGAACTAAAAGAAGACAGGGATAAACTTCTGAATGAATTCACAAAAGAATAGAAACATTGAAGAAAACTGGCAGAAATGAAGAAGGAAGTTCAAAACTCAATAAGCCAACTTGACACAACAGGGGAAAGCCTCACCACTAGAACGAACGAAATGGAAAACAGAACGAAATGGAAAACAGAATATCAACATTGGAGGATAAAGTTGAAGAATTGGGCCACTCAAGCAAAGATTATGGAAATTTTTTTTAAAACACAGGAATGGAATATGCAAGTGATGCGGGACACCATGAAAAGACCAAATCAATCTACATATCATAAGAATAGAGGAAGGAGAAGAATTTCAGGTTAATGGTATTGACCAGCTCTTAAACAGGATTGTAGAAGAGAAGTTCCTGAAATTTAGGTAAGACATTCCCATACAAATACAGGAAGCACATAGAACACCAAATAGATCCATGGAAACCCCAAGATTCTATCACGTGCTGGTGCTAGGTTTGGAGAGACAAAAGCAACAAAAGAAAAACAACAAGTCACATACAAAGGAAAGCCCATCAGAATTACAGTTGACTTATCAATGCATACTATGAAAGCCAGAAGAGCCTGGACTAAGATATTTCCAGTTCTAAATGACAATAGATCCCAGCCCAGAATACTATACCCAGCAAAGATGTCTATTATAGGTGAGGGGGAAAGAAAAATCTTCCATGACACGAATAGCCTGAAAGAACACATGTCCACAAAACCAGTCCTTCAGACAATACATGAAGCAATACAGAGAGCAGAGAGAAAAACAACTATACCCCAGGGGCAACAAAAGAAAACAAAGGTATAATAGAGGAAATACAAAATTAGGCAAGGAACACAAACAGCAATCCAAATGATGGCAAGCGATACACATCTTTCAATAATAACCTTAAATATCAATGGACTGAACTCCCCAGTCAAAAGACACAGGCTAAGTGAATAGATTAAGAAACAAAAATCCATCTCTTTGATGTCTGCAAGAAATCCATCTTGCCTTCAAGGACAGGCACTACCTTAAGGTAAAAGGATGGTGTGCTGGATAGCTTTAGTGTCACTTGATACATCCGGGTTGAGGGAGCCTCAATTGGGGAATTGACTCCATTGGACTGGCCTGTGGCCATGGCTGTGGAGCATCTTCTTGATTGTTGAGTGATGTGATAGGGCCCAGCCCACTGTAGGTAGTGCCGCCCCTGGGCAGGTGGCCCTGTGTTGGATAAGAGAGCAAGCTGAGCAGGGGCCAGGGGAGCAAGCCAATAAGCACCATTCCTCCATGGCCTGTGCTCCAGCTCCTGCCTCCAGGTTCCTGCCCTGAGTTCCTACCTTGGGATCCCTGATGAACTGCGACCTGGGAGATGTAAGACAAATAAACCCTTTCCTCCCCAAGTTGGTATTGGTCAGAGTATTTTGTCACAGCAATGAAGAACAAACTAAGACAGATGGAAAAGAATATTCCAAGCAAATGGCACTAAGAAACAAGCAACACTTGCAATTCTAATATCTGACAAAATAGACTTCAAGTAAAACTAAAAGTAAAACTAATCAGAAGAGATAAGGAGGGTCATTTCATTCTGATCACAGAAAAGGTTAACCAAGAAGATATTACAATATGCACCAAACTCTGGTGGACCCAAATTCATAAAAACAACACTACAGGACTTTATGACACAGATTAACTCCAAGTCAGTACTAGTAGGGGGTTTAAACACCACACTGCCCCCATTAGACAAGTCAACTGGACAAAAACTAAACAGAAAGACATCTGAATTAAATGATACCATACATCAAATGAACATTATAGACATCTTTAAAATATTCCACCCAAACACCAAAGAATACACTTTCTACTCAGTACCCCATGGAACTTTTTCAAAAAATGACCACATACTGGGCCACAACACAAACCTCAACAAATACAAAAAAAATGAAATAATTCCATGCATTCTATCAGACCACAAAGCAATAAAGCTCAAAATCAACATTGGACAAAGCCCTAGTAACTACAAGAACTCCTGCCCTGGTAACTACACGAACTCCTGGTGATTAAACAACACACTCCTAAACAATGAGTGGGTCAAAGGAGAAATTTAAGAAAGAAATAAAAGTATTCCTGGAATTCAATGAAAAGGACAATACAACACAACACAACCTGTGGGACACCTTAAAATCAGGCCTAAGAGGGAAGTTTATAGCTCTAAGTGCCTACATTAAAAAATTAGAAAGAGCCCAAATAAATGACCTAACACTGCAACTCAAGACATTGGAAAGGCAAGAACAAATGAAACCCAAACCTAGCAGAAGAGAACTAACGAAAATCAGAGCAGAAATTAATGAAATAGAAACAAAGAAAACAATACAAAGAATCCATGAATCTAAGAGCTGGTTCTTTGAAAAACTAAACAAGATAGACAGGCCCTTAGCCCAGTTAACCAAAAGAAAGAAAGAGCAAATCCAAATCAACAAAATCAGAGATGAAACATCACAACAGATACCCAAAAGATCTAGACGATTATAAGGGAATATTTTTAAAAAACCTATATGCTACTAAATGTGAAAATCTAAAAGAAATGGTTGGATACCTAAAATTATGGGAACCACCAAAGCTAAACCAAAAAGAGATCAACAGTTTAAACAGACCCATAACATATAAGGAAATTGAAACAGTAATACAAAGCCTCCCAACTGAAAAAAAGCCCAGGCCTAGATGGATTTATAGCAGAATTCTACTAGACATTAAAGAAGACCTTCAACCAATATGTTACTCAAAACAGAGGGATAACTCCCAAATTCCTTCTATGAAGCCAGCATCACACTAATACCCAAACCAGGAAAAGACACAACCAAAAAAGATTATAGACCCATATCCTTAATGAACATAGATACAAAAATCTCAACAAAATACTTGCAAATCACATACAGATGTACATCAAAAAGATCACTCACCATGATCAAGTAGGATTCATTCCAGAGATGCAGGGATTTTTCAATGTACGCAAGTCAATAAACGTCATTAATCATATAAATGGACTCAAAGACAAAACCACCCCATCATCTCAGTAGATGCAGAAAAGGCTTTTGACAAAATTCATCATGCATTTATGTTCAAAGTCCTAGAGGGAATTGGACAGGAGGGAACATACCTCAACATAATTAAAGCTATATACAACAAACCCACAGCCAACATCATTCTAAATGGAGAAAAACTGGAAGCATTCCCATTAAAATCAGGAACCAGACAAGGATGTCCACTATCTCCACTCCTTTTCAACATAGTGCTTGAGAAATAGAGCAATAAAACAGGAGAGGGAAATTAAAGGAGTACTAATTGGAAAAGAAGAGGTCAAACTATCACTTTTTGCAGACGATATGATACTATACCTAAGAGATCCCAAAAATTCCACCAGAAAACTCCTTGAACTGACCAACACTTTCACTATAGCAACAGGTTATAAAATCAATCTACAAAAATTGGTAGCCTTTCTATATACCAATAAAAGCAATTGGAGAAAGAGTACAGGGAAATGCTCCCTTTCACAATTTCTGCAAAAAATAAAAATAAAATTAAATATCTTAGAATAAATCTGACCAAAGACACCAAAGATCGCTACAATGAAAATTTTAAATCATTAAAGAAAGAGATCGAAAAAAACGCCAGGAGATGGAAGGACCTCCCATGCTCATGGATTGAAAGAATTAATATTGTGAAAATGACCATCCTACCAAAAGCAATATATAGATTCAGTGCAACCCCAATCAAAACCCCCATGACATACTTCACAGAACTAGAAAAAAAACATCCGTAAGTTTGTATGGAAGCACAAAAATCCCCAGATAGCCAAAGCAACCCTGAGCACAAAAAGCAATGCTACGGGGATTACTGTACCAGATCTCAAAGTATACTACAGACCTATAGTCATAAAAATGGCATGGTACCAGCACAAAAATAGACACATAGATCAATGGAACATCGCTGAAGACCCAAACACGAGTACACACAATTTCAGCCACCTGATATTTGACAAAGGTGCCAAGAACACACAATGGAGGAAAGACAGCATCTTCAACAAATGGTGCTGGCAAAACTGGATCTCCACCTGTAGAAGAATGAAACTAGATCCTTATCTTTCACCTTGCACAAAAGTCAACTCCAAATGGATCAAAGGCCTCAATGGGAAAGTGGAAACCCTGAAACTATTAGAAGAAAATATTGGCAGTAATTTACAAGATATTGTAGGAAAGGATTTTCTAAATCGGACAGAAGTTGCTCAGGAATTAAGGTCAGCAATCAACAAGTGGAACTTCATTAAACTAAAAACGCTTCTGTGCAGCAAAAGAAACAATCACAAAAGTGAAGAGAAAACCCACAGAATGGGAAAAAATCTTAACCAGTGACACATCTGACAGAGGTTTAACATCCAGAATATATAAAGAACTCAAAAAACAAAGAATTGAGAAACCAAATGACCCAATGAAAAGATGGGCTAAAGATCTAAACAGAGAGTTCTCAAAGAAGAAATAAATGTGTCTAAGAAACACAAAAAGTGTTTCAGTCAAAAAGTGTTCAACTGGGCGTGGTGGCGCAAGGCGGATCTCTGTGAGTTCAAGGCCAGCCTGGTCTGTATAGTGAGTTCCAGGACAGGTGGGGCTACAGGGAGACCCTGTCTCAAGAAGACCAAAAAACCAAAAAGTGTTCAACATTGTTAGTAATTAGGGAAATGTAGATTAAAACCACCCTAAGGTATCACCTTACCCCAATCAGACTGGCTAGGATCAAGGGAAGAAATGATACCAAACGCTGGCGAGGATGTGGGGAAAGGGGGATGCTCATTCACTGCTGGTGGGATGGCAAACTCCTGCAGCCCCTATGGAAAACAGTGTGGAGAACTCTTTAAAAAAGCTAAAAATGAACCTACCTTATGACCCAGTTATACCACTCCTTGGCATATACCCAAAGGACTCATCCTATTTTAGAGACACTTGTAGAACCATGTTTTTTTGCTGCTCTTTTCACAATAGTGAGGAGATTGAAGCAACCTAAGTGCCCCTCCACTGACGAGTGTTTAACAAAAATGTGGTATATTTACACAATGGAGTTCTAGTCAGCAGTAAAGAAAGATGAAATAATGAAATTTGCAGGTAAATGGCTGGATCTAGAAACTGTTATACTAAGTGAAACAATACAGACTCAGAAAAACAAAAGATGTATTTTCTCCTTCATTTGTGGATCCTAGCACCAAATCCTTTTAAACTCCATGTCCTTTTAATAAGATGATCTGTACAGCAGTCTCTTGTGCATGAAATAACTACCATCACCACGACTTAGCTGTGCCTGATTGCTAAACGACATCATAATTGGGCTTGTTGTTGGTTGTGCTCCTTCATTAAAGGAGGGGCAAGCAGGGTCATTGGACCCTCACCACATTATCCAGCCACTCTTCCCAGCCAACTGTATGTAATTTTGGCCCTAATCACACACGGTCTCCTGGATTTGGGGAGGGCTATACAACAGTATACAATCTGGGGAAGTCTAGGAGGAAAAGGTTTGACCCATGCTGGGTAAAGGCTTTCCAGTGTGCATACCCTCAGGTCATTCATACATTTAAGCAACCCCTCAGTTATCTCTGTAAGTAAGCTTAGTAAATTCATTGGTTCCCCAGTAAAACTTTAATCAAACATTGGCTTGACAATAAAACTTTATAAGGGAGTAAGCATTGCTTAGTATCCTCAGGAAAAGAATTCTTACAACAGATGGAAAATTTACTTGTTAACGCTATTAGGTCTCATAATTATTTTTTAAAAATGAGAATGTAAAAGATGTTAAAAGGATATGGGAATGGAGATATTTTCCAAAATAGAAAAAAATTGAGAAAGCCTAAGCAAGTGATAAAAGGTCTGTATAGGTTTGTTATGATGTATAAAGGATGAGACAAAAATACACATAATCTTAAAATTTCTAAGATCCTAGTTTAGTCAACTAGTTTAAGGAACTATATCTATCTATATATATATAATCAAGGATTATCTGAAAACATTTGGTTTTTTACCCAAGCTTTATCTACATAGCACATAGTAATTAAAAGTACCAGACTGGTGGAACTAAACTTATTGGATGTTTAACAGCCATATTTTGAGGCCTATACTAATTGGTCCAGAGGGACTTAAAGGACAGTTTTTGCCCCTTGCCTTCCAAGGTCGACCAAGTTCCAGGGGACTACGGAACATCTCTCAAAATGTCCTGCAAATGTGGTAAGTCACCTGTCCTCTCTGTTCAGGGAGGTCATACAGACCCCACAAGATGGACTTGAACCAGTGTCCAGTCTACAAAGAGGAGGGTCAACTTAGTGTGCTTCCAAGTGAAGCCAGCCATGGTCGAGCAGGACTTTTGACTTATCTTCACATAGATGGAACTGGTAAAAGAAAGGAGCCAGGGGCTCCTCCCAAGCCCATGTGACCCCTGAAGAACAGATCCTGAAATGACCTTAAATATAAAAATAAATTGATTTATTTGGGCCAACTTTATGGTCTTAATCACCCAAAAGTAAAGTATAGATAAAGAGTAAAGTTATCAATATATTTATTTAATATTTCAAGGGATTACACATCCCAGATATTAGGCATATAAAAGCTATTTAGACAATTATTTCTCATTGATGATTTTGTTCCTAACCAGAAAGTGCTGCTCAGATGTAAGACTTCAAATCTTGGTCTCCAATAC
>NW_008355642.1:3872448-3877687 GCF_000622305.1 Nannospalax galili
GTAGATTTTATCTAATCCTTAAACGATTTTAGGGTTACCTCTTCAGAGGGGGAAATGTCAGAGTAGCAAAAAGCCCCATAAAAAAATTAAAGAAGAAGAAAGAGTACATGAAGTTATCATAGAAAAAGTGATGGGGAGATATGGGAGGAATTCGAGGGGAGGGAGTGGTCATGGATTTGATCAAAGTACCTTATATGCATGTATGAAATTCTCAATAAATTATTTTTTTTTAATTTATACTACAAAAATATACCATTTCACACCTTCTTAGATGGCTATGTTTTTTTTAAAGTACGGATCAGGCATTGCGGTACACATTTAAAATCCCAACATTTGAGAGGCAGGAGGATGGTGAGTTTGAAGACGTACTGGGCTATATAAGATGTCCTCTTTCAAACACAATAGAACAAGTGGAAGAGCCCAACAGTAAATTTGGGTGAGGATATGAAACAACAGGAATCCTCGTACTTTACTAGGTGAAGTGCAAAAGTTGCTGCCTCTTTGGAAAATAGTTTTGCAGTTTCTTCAAAAATTAAACACAAGTTTTCCTATTATCCAGGAATTACTAAAGAGAAATGAGAACAAATGTCCCCAAAGACTCTCAAGCAAACATCCTTAGCAGCATTAGTCAGACAATAATTTGAAAGAACTAAATTTCTGTGAATTGACAACTAAGATGCCCCCAAATAATACTGTCCATAAAGTGGAATATTATCAGTCAATAAAAAGTAAGGAAAAGCTTATACATAATACAATCTGATTAAGCCTCAAAATTAGTGTGCTAAGTGAAAGAAATCAAACTCAAAAGAACATATATTACATAATTTCACTTAGAAATGTTCAGAATAGGCAAATTTATAGGCAAAGGGTACACTAGTGATTGCCTGGACTGGGAGCAGAGACAAACATTAACTGTAAATAGGCATAGATCTTATTGTGAAGATCAAAGTGTTCTACAAATGATTTATGGTGATAGCTGCATCACTCTTTAAACTTAGTCACAATCAATTACATACTTAAAACTGGTGAATTTTATTTATTTTTTTGTTTCTTTATGTAGTGCTGAGGATTGAATCCAGCACCTTGCACATGCCAGGCAAATGCTCTACCAATGAGCAGTCCTAACCTCAGGTGAATTTTATGATATGTAAAATTATATCTCAATTAAATTGTTGAAATGGAAAACAAAATAGGAGAATCTGGAGAATATGTGGGAATTTTGTACTATCTTTGTAACTTTTTTTGAGACAGGGTCTCACTATGTAACCCTGGCTGGCTTCGAGTTCTCTATGTAAACAAGGCTGGCCTTGAAATCACAGAGATTTGCCTATCTTTGCCTCCTTCAAGCTGGGATTAAAGGTGTGCACCACCACACTCTGTTTCTGTGCAACTTTTCTATAAGTCTAAAACTATTCTTAAAAAGTTTAAATTTATTTAAATAAAAATCAGAATTTGGGGCTGGTGATGTCGCTCTCTGGGTAAGCCTACTGACCTGTGTGTTCAATCCCTAGGACCCACATAGAAGGATGAGAAAAGCAACTACTCCAACCATGGTATGGGCACGCACGCGCGCGCGCGCGCGCACACACACACACACACACACACACACACACCACTACATCAATAAAATGTAATAAAATGATTAGAATTTACTGGGTGGTGTTGTGTCGCTCTCGGTAGACCCCCTCTCCTGTGTGTGTTCACCCTATGGCCCACACATAGAGATGAGAAAAACACCTCCTCCCCCCACGGTGTGGGCGCGCGCGCGCGCGCGCGCGCGCGCACACACACACACACACACACACACACCACTACATCAATAAAATGTAATAAAATGATTAGAATTTACTGAAATAACATTTTCAATAGATTGAAAATATACGATTTTAACAGAAGATCATTTGGAATCAATTTTGATTATAGAGAATATTAACTTCAAACTTCAAGTAAGCAAAATATTACATCCTCAAAAGAATCCCATTCTTCTTATTAGTATTTCCATGTTAACAGAAAGTACTCCATTACCATCACATCTTGAATTTCATCAATAAACTGTCAAAACTTGTTTTCTATCCTGTCATATAAATCCTTACAAAATATCCTTGATTTTACCTTTTGCCCTGCAGAACCTAAAATATTTATGACCTGGCATTTCACAAAGTTTTCCAAGCACTATGCTATACCTAACGGGAGAGATATAAACATATCAGTCACCTTTTTGAATGTATTCTTAACATTTTGTCACAATGCCCTTTGGATAGACTCTATGAAAGATAAGCCTTGCATCTCTTCCGCTGCGGCACTATTTGGGAAGTCTATAAAAAGAAACACTGTTAACTCATTAGTTCTAGGGAAGTTTCGATGTCATAGTCATTATCATGGTATTAAAGTGCCAATACTATACCCCAGTATCCCTGAGATGACGCTCGTGAAGTAGCAATGCCACCAAGCTAGAGTCACTGAGCTCCCTTAGCTATCGAGTGGCTCCCATGGCATCACACCCTGTCTTTGGCATCACTCTGGCACATCACATCTGTATGGTGTCATATGCTATCACTGTGGCAGAACCCTGCCCCGATGCCCGTCCACCGAGGTGCCAGGGTAACTAGTTTGTACTTCTTTCCACTCCCTGGGCCGTGGCAAGGAGGGGGAGGGTAGCCACAGTCAGTGGTTCAAGCTCAGGAGGTAGTACTCTGCTCCAACTGTTGTCCCTTCCGCCTGCCACTGCAAGTGAGGGCCCCGAAGGGCAAGATCTTTAGGATCCCAGAATTCTCTTGCCCTGCTCAAGCTCCTGTTTCATGAGACCGAATCTGTGACCCACCAGCGACCACCCACCCTAGCTCTTTCACACAGTGCCACCAGACGCCGCTCCCCATACCTGACTCCATTCTCCAGCTGTCATCCTGGGCCGATTCCACCGGCAACTTGACTATGGTCTTCGCAAGGGACTCTGGGATTTGTAGTTCGCGGCTGCCAACGGCCGGATCCGCATCGTTAGCAAAGGCGCCTCCCTGCCCGGAACTGCCTTCCAACTGCAACCCCCCGAAGCGCCCGGCGGTGGGGAAAGCAACACCGGAAACAGAGGGGCGGGTGATTGTTGGAACTCTAGCTCTTTTGACTGGCTGCCGGAACAGGCCGCATGAGGCGGGCGGGGCCTGCGTTTCTCCGAAAGAAATCCTGGGAAAGCGGCGAAATGGAGGGGTGTGTGTCTAACCTAACGATCTGTAACTTGGCCTACAGCGGGAAGCTGGAGGAGTTGAAGGAGCGAATTCTGGCGGATAAATCCCTGGCTACCAGAACTGACCAGGTAAAGCTGCCCGAGGCCCTGTCGCCTCCCCGGGGGCGTCAGCGAAGCCCTGGTGGCTTCCCGGCCTGACTCTTACCCGGGCGCCCACACGCTGCCGGGGCTCTGCTCAGGACTTGCAGACCAACTGCCTGAGCTAGCCCCAGCTAACTTTTTTCTCCTGGCCAGCCGCTTAGCTTGCTGAATTTCAGATTTTTTTCTAGATTATCTACCGCTTTTCTCAGAAATGCCGGGGCTTTGGGGGGAGGCGGGGAGATCTGTAAGGACTGTTTTATGTGGATTTCTTTCCTTTTAGCAGTCGTTGTCTTCTGTGAACCTCTTGTAACTGAATGCCATTGGGACTCAGTGCCAGGAAGTTTGAGATCAGAGCTGGAGATGTGGTTAGATCCCAAACCAGACATAAGTGATTTGAGCATAAAACGTGGCTTATTAACTACTATAAATACTCCAGAGAGACGTTTACGTGTTCATTTCGGAACCTCTAAGGGCAAGATACGATACTAATATCGTGATAGTTGGAAAGGGTTTGCAAAGAAGGGGAGATTATTTGTACCTTGAAGGAGGAGATGGTTGAACAAAGGCGGACAAAAGTGAATGGACGTTGGGAAGTGTTTCTGTCTTGCTCAAAGAACTCTCGCTTTCACCATGACTTTCTACAAGGTCTGCCATGCCCTTACTAAACAGATGAATATAGATTCCCTTCTGTTGGATTAGGCACTGTGTTCAGTACTAGTAAGGCAGTGTCCCGTACTTCAAAATCTCCATTTTGTGTCTTTGAGAATATAATTCAAAATAAAAAGACTTTTCTGGAATTTTCCATTAATTACTCAATCTGAAAATGTCTCTACATTTACCTGGTCTGTCATGGTCTGGTAATATATAAGTTAAGTTTAATGTAGTGATTTATATTAAGACTTAATCCACTGAAAGTTTAACCATTCTTCAATCAAGTCAATGGTATAAAAAGTGACAGGTAATCAGTCAACTAGATGCAATTTATAGACTTACTTGCATCCCGATTTAAACCAATTGGAAAAAAGGCTTGCAAGGGACAATTGAAATATGACTGTTGTTCACTGAGTATTTTTTTAAATGAGTCAGTGTCAACTTTGTTATTTTATCTTTTTTTTTTTTTTTTGAGACAGGGTCTCCCTGTAGCCCCAGCTGGCCTGGATCACCCTATGTAGACCAGGCTGGGCTCCATTTCACAGATATCTGCCTGCCTCTGCCTCCTGAGTGTTTTAAGACAGGATCTCCTTATGTATTCAAGGCTGGAAGGGTGGCCTCCAACTCAAGAACTTCCTGTATTCATGCTTCCCAAATCCTGGAAGGTTTGCATTACCACACTTGGCAAAGGGTTAATGTTCATTGAATAGATCTAATGATGGTCTTGTAGTTAGTTTTTTTTTTTTTTTAAGTACTATTATCTGGAGAGATGCTCAGCAGTTAAAAGCACTGGTTGCTCTTGCAGAGGACCTGGGTTCGATTCTCAGCACCCACATGGCAGCTAACAAAAGCTAACAGTCTGTAACTCCAGTTCCACAGGTGCACTTACATGCAGGCAATACATTCATACACGTAATTTTTTTTCGGTCTTTTTGAGACAGGGTCTCCCTGTAGCCCCAGCAGGTCTGGAACTCACTATGTAGACCAGGCTGGGCTTGAACTCACAGAGATCACCTGCCTCTGCCTCCCAGTGCTGGGACTAAAGGCGTGTGCCACCACGCCTGACTTACACATAAAATTTTTTAAAAATAGCTCTTGGGGTAAGTCTACAGCGCAGCTCTCCGCGCTGGGACTCCCTAAGCCACATTCACCCTTCCATCCTCCCCCCTCGCCGTTCTATACTCCTAGTTTGAGCCCTGCGCCACTCCTAGTCTTGGGGCCCCAGACAGCTGGGGAAACAATACTGCTTCCTGACCCTTCTCACCCAGA
>NW_008355642.1:3885446-3928768 GCF_000622305.1 Nannospalax galili
ATAATTAGGAGCAAAGAGTCATGATATTTAGAAAAAAATTTTGGAAACTTCAACAAGTAAAAAGTAGAAGCAAATATGATATTTGTTATTAAATCTAGGTAATAGGCATGTGAATCTCTGTGATTTTCCCTCTATATTTGAAATTTTCACAAAAGTTTAAGTTCTGGCTGGGGACATTGATTGGGTGGCTCAGGGTGTCAACAGCCTTGAGACTTGTAGTTGGCTCCCTCTGTGGGCACCAGCAGATGCCTCTGGTGCTACCTGTCCTGGCCCCTTTCTCTTTCATCCTCCGCAAGGCATCTCTTCCCAACCAGGTGACTCCTTGAGTGCCACAGTGACTTGAACCTGATGTCTGGGTCTTCCACGCCATTCCCCCCAGCTTCCTAGCTATAAATCTCCCCACCAGCCTCAAGGGTTACCATGTTAACCAGACTAACCATAACAGAAGCACTGCTCCAAGCACCCAGCCTGCATAAATATTGGAGGATCCCTCAATTTGGCCCAGCCTTTTAAGAGTATAATGGCAAATGTGGCTTCAACTTTGTCCCCCACAGTGCCATGTGCAATCACTCTTTTCTCTGTATGACACACATTTATGTCCCCAGCATGTAACTAGTCACTCTGGGGAGAAATTCCCTACCCACAAGAGCCCTAGCTCTGTGGTACCTCTGCATTGAGAAGCAGGGCAAGGAGTCGTTCACCCCTCCCATCCTGCACCCCAACCCATCCGTACTCTTGTCTGATTTTTAAGAGTGCTGGATTATAAATGTACCCCCAGGGCCTTCCTTGTCCCCAGGACTTATTTATACTGAAGTTTCCTGTTTGCCAAAAACATAAAATTAATTTAAAGGCTAGAAGTATCACTCAGTGGTAGGTGCCTAACATGCAGAAGGCCTCAGGTTTGATTTCCCAGTAGTGTCCATATATAAAGTGCATACCACTTTCTAATGCACAAGACTAAAAAATGCAGCAAGCAACACAAACAGAACTCTGAGAAACATGATTCCTAGCTTGTTAAAGAAACAATTTTGTTGCACTAAGCCTGTGCATGTTATAAAATGATCTCAGCTTGAACATTTCTAATTTCTTCCCCCTTAACACTCGTGTGTTTACCAGTAGTGGCACATGCTTATAATCCTAGAACTTGGGGGATAGAGGCAGAAGGACTGAGAATTTGAGGTCTACATAGCAAGACCCTGATCAAAAAACGAAACAAGAATTCACAGTCTTTGTAGAGTATCAACTTGAAGCACATGTGGTAATAGGAATTTCATAGTTACAGAGCTTGGATGAGTTGTGTGACCTTGGAGAAGTTACTTATATGAAGTAGTCTTAGTTTTGAGATGTCAGCACCATATAGGGTCAAACGAAGTGATGCAGGCAAATCTAGCACAGTGCTTCACATAGACGTGCATACCTAATGTAATCATAAACAGCAAAGTTACATTTCTGCCAGTGCGTTAGAGTTAATGCTTTCATCACTATTCTGCCCAGAATTCCTTATATTTGGTTATTCCCCTCATCTTCTAAAACCCTGGCCTCCCATGTGCTATTAAGTAATATGGTTTAAGGTTACTTACCTGAGGACCTGGTGCTCTCCATGTCTTATGTTCCAGCTATATTTGCCAGCACCAATATCTTCTCTGCTTGTTTGACTTCAAGAATGTTGATGATTGTGCTTCCCTGTTTCCCTTATAGGACAGCAGAACTGCACTGCACTGGGCATGCTCAGCTGGACATACAGAAATTGTTGAATTCTTGCTGCAGCTTGGGGTGCCAGTGAATGATAAAGATGATGTGAGTACTTGGCAAAATTGATAAACTCTGAGTTATCTTTAGACTGCAGCATGGTATTTACTGAAGCCTCAATATTAAACTCATAAACAATATTTTAACCCTTATTAATAGGTTATTATAGCATGAGGCTACTGGTTATACTATTTTACAGTGCTAATGAAACTGTTATTCATGGTAAAAATAGAGATCAGGGCTTATTACTATGAGCACTAAGAGACTGTGAAGTGTATTTCTTATGTTGAAATTTTGATGACTATTGTCTGAATAAAAAGGGCCTAAATATATGTTATATAGAGATATTTATTATAATGATATTGGTTATATTATGATTATTATAAGACTTGTGGGGGCCTGGAAAGATGGCTCAGCAGTTAAGAGTGATTACTGCTCTTACAGAAGAGTGCATTTTTTTTCCCAGCACTCATATTTGGGCAGCTCACAACTACCTATAACTCCAGGCTCAAGGGATCCAATGCCTGATTTGATTTGGCTTCTGCAGGCACCTCCATACATGTAGACACACATTCACATGCACGTGCGTGCATGCACACACACACACACCCAAACACACACAAATAAATAAAAAATAAAAATCTTTTAAAAGATAAGACATGAAAAATGAGACTGGAACCTGAAGGCAAAGATTAGGTTTTAGAGATGCTTACTGAAGTAATATAATAGAAAATAAAAATAATTTTATAGGAGAATGGTTGAATAAATTATGGAATACACACTTAGTAAATTAATGTGTGCTCAATAAGGTTAAAATTCCAAAGAATGATATATAGAAAAAATTTCACAATATAATGATAAGTAGAAATTGTGGAAAATGTACCTCACAAAACTTTATATCTTCTGATCACAATTTTTATTTAAAAATACTTTGTATGGGAAAAAACCTATTATAATTAGGCTGATAATATCATTATCCCTGTGTTATGGGATTGTGGTTATTTTTTCTTTAAATATTTTGTTTTATTTTTGTTGAAGTTTTTTTTTCTTTTTTTATACTTTTTATTGAGCTTTTGTAATTTCATACAAGAGTTCTTAATCAAATTTAGATCCCCTCCCCATTGTGTGTGGGGGAGGGGTATGCCATGTGTGTGCAGGTGCTCAAGGCAGCCAGAAAAGGGTGTTGGCATCCCTACAGCTGGAATTACAAGCTATTGTGAGCAACTTTGACATGGGTGCTGGGAACCAAACTTGGGTCCTCTGGAAGAGCAGCAAGCATTCTTAGCCACTGAGCCATTTCTCTTTATTTTTATTTCTTTTACATGCATTCTAGTTTTCAAATTTTCCACAGTGCTTAATGTAGTGGGAGGAGAATATTGCTAAATTACTCAGACATGACTCATGATAAGCCCTGGATAAGTGCTAATGTTGATACCTGCCCCTTTCTCCCTGGCTTTTGTATGACTCGTCCTATTTTTTTATACAGGCAGGTTGGTCTCCTCTTCATATTGCTGCTTCTGCTGGCCGAGATGAGATTGTAAAAGCCCTTCTCGTAAAAGGTGCACAAGTGAATGCTGTCAATCAAAATGGCTGTACCCCCCTCCATTATGCAGCTTCGAAAAACAGGCATGAGGTACGTTCCATTCCTGAGCTTTCCCTCTTGAGTTCTAAGCAAGTATACAAGCACAGATCGATCTCTGCACTGTTTTCCTGTCTGTCTTTTCAGATTGCTGTCATGTTACTAGAAGGTGGAGCTAATCCAGATGCCAAGGACCATTATGAGGCTACAGCAATGCACCGGGCAGCAGCCAAGGGTAACTTGAAGATGATTCATATCCTTCTGTACTACAAAGCATCCACAAACATCCAAGACACTGAGGGTAACACTCCTCTGTAAGTGACAAGTAGCAGTCATTTTTATTCTGCTTATAAATGCAATACATGCTAAAGGCAAAAAAATTGAAAGGCTGCCAAAACATAAAGACAGAAATAAAAACTGCCCATCATTTTGCTACCCCCCAAAAACCTGACTGGTATCATTTCTGTGTGTTTCCTTCCAGTTTTTATGCAAATATGTACATTTAGAATATATATTACCAAAATTGAGATCATACTGTATATGTAATTTGATGTTTTAATCTCAGCATATTATGAACATTTTCCAATGCCATTAAACACATTTAAAACATTTATGATGATTATATACAATTCCATTTTATGGATGTGCACAATTTAATCATTCCTATTACTATTTGTTTAAACAACTTGGAGCTTTTAACTATTTTAAATAATGCTGTGTTGACCAATTTTGTATGGAAACCTTTGGACCTATTGCTATTATTACCTTAATATAGATTCCTAGAAATTGAATTCTTGGCTCAACAAATACATATATTTCAAGAAAAATTGCTTCCAGAGGAGTTGTCTCATTGTACCCTTTCCATAGCATTTTAACAGTACAGTACCTATTTCCTTCCCCATCAACACTAAAATGATACTTCTATAATATGAAAGGTGATATTTCCTGGTTGAAATTTACATTTCATTACTGATTTTGAAGTTAATGCCTGTGGCAATTACACTTTATAAAATTGTAACTTTGTATAGCCTTTCTCTGTTTGCTTTTGGGGAATCGATTTATTTTTACTGGCTTAATGCGCTCTTGATTTCACATACTAAAAATACAAACTTTCAGGGGCTGGAGAAATAACTCAGTGGTTGAGTGCACCGGCTACTCTTGCAGAGGACCTGGGTTCAATTCCCAGCACCCAAGTGGTGGGCTAACAACCATCCATAACTCCAGTTCCAAGGAATCTGACACCCTCCTCTGGCCTCTGCGGGTGCACTTACATATATGCAGACAATACACTCATAGACATAAAATTAAAATAATAAGTCAAGGGGCTGGAGAGATGACTCAGTGGTTAAGAGCACTGACTGCTCTTGCAGAGGACCTGGATTTGATTCCCAGCACCCACATGGCAGCTATGAACCATCCTTAACTCCAGTTCCAGGGGAATCCGAAGCCCTCTTCTGACCTCCGCGGCAATGCAAGACACGAGTGCACTCACATTCATGCAGGCAATACACTCATACACATAAAATAAAAATAATAAATAAAATATTTTAAAAAATAGTAAGTCAAATATTACTTAAAAAATGAGCTTTCAGCCATGTTGGTTGAAAATATTTTTCCAGTTTGTCTACTCATTTTGTTCATAACTTTGCAATAACAGAAGTTATCAGTGACTTTGTAGTCAGACTTACTGTTTTCCTCATGTCTGGAAAGCTCTTTCTCATCCTGAAATTAATAAAGTAGTCACCTCTTATTTTATTGTATGTTTTAGGTTTCATTAGATTGTTTGAAAGTTATTGTTATCATTATGTATTTAACTCTTAAATCCATGTGAAATTGATTTATGTGAATGGCTTGAAGTCCTCCTTGACCTTGATAGGTTTTTCTTCTGGACCTTTTTGAACCAGAAATTCTGGGTCTTCTTTGTAGTCCAGAATGAGGTTCAACTTTTTCCTGATTGACTTTTAAGACCACTTTTAAGAAATATTGTTTTCTTAATTCTCAGTTTAAAAATCATTGCTGTAGTGACTGTGTTTTTTGAAAATGAATATTCTAGCCCATTTCTCCATAACTCAATAACTCGATGGTTTGGAGATTGTTCAGGAATTAGACACTAATTGGGTCCTTGAGAGAAAGTAGGATTTAGGAATAGCTAGACTATGTAAAGTACCTAACAGTTTGCCTGGCAAATTGAAAGTGCCTGACAGAGATTAGTGTCTTTTCCAGACAAGTTTACCATTGAACTATGCCATCATAACCAGGAACTTTAACCTCTATAACAATTTTTACTGTGAAACAGTGATAATTATACCTTGTTGATTACCATGTACATGTTGGAGATCAAATCTTTTCCATTGTTTCTCTGAAAGTCACACAAATTGTTATTAGCAGGTCATGAATCAAGAATTTCCTAAATTCTCACCCTGAATTATTATTATGTGAAGCGTTTGGAGTGAGTAAGCTACCACTAAGTCCATAGAATGAGGAAATTGTGCTTTAGGCTAGCATTTAGAGTCAATCATCTGTTTTAGTAGGACCAGGATTATGATTTATGATTTAGTATTACATAGCCATTCTGGTGAAGTTTAATTTACAGTCTTTCCCATGCAAATTGTTTTCCTTTCCTGATTGAGTAACTTTCCAATATTACTGCTGTGTAATGATAGGCCGTTTTCGACGACGTAGCAGCAAATCCTAACCACTACATAGAACTGGTAGTGATAAATTGATCTTTGTGTTCCTCAATTTCAGACACTTAGCCTGTGATGAGGAGAGAGTGGAAGAAGCAAAATTGCTGGTAACCCAAGGAGCAAGTATTTACATTGAGAATAAAGAAGAAAAGACACCCCTGCAAGTGGCCAAAGGCGGCCTGGGTTTAATACTCAAGAGAATGGTGGAAAGTTAAGCAGCTTGGATCTATTCTTTGTATGTTTTGTTGCCCTCAGTGTCCTGGAAACTGATGTTCTGTGCACAGGACAACTTGTATGAATGACAGGAGTTTTCTCACCTTCATAGTTTCATAAACATGTTGTATTGTTCCTGCTGAGGTAACTTGTTCTAAGCTGATGATCACTTTCCAGGCATTGAAAAATTGTCGAGGTTGTTCTCCTGTTGTCATTTACTCTCTATTGAGTCTTGGTTAATTTGGAGTAAGTGGTCCTGTGGCTGTTGTGAGTCTTCATCACCTTCCTGTGCACCTTCTGTACCCCTGTGGAGCAGAACAAGTCCAGGAACAACAGGGCAGTTGTTCTGTCAGATGGTTCTAGATGGACCCTGTGTATTCCACTGTGCAATTGAAATAAATTCTAACTTGTTTTTCAGGTTCACTCAGAAGATGCCAAATAGTTCTGTTTTTCAACTATGAGCTTAATTTATTTTTGTTACAGGAGGAAATTATATATTTTGGTGGACCAAATTTTAATCTGGAGGGTATGCTCTTAAAATAATGAAGAACAGTAGCCTGTGTGCCCATGTACCTTTTTGACTAGCCATTTTCCTCCAAAATAAGGTGTATCGTTTTTTAAAAAAATTAAAAGTGTCTATATTGGCTTACCTTGTATTGAAAAGAATGTCAAGCTTATTAAAGTATGTAACAAAAATATATTTTGACTTGTATTTCAAGAAGTAAAAAAATAAAATGTTTAAAGATTCTCCTAATTTCTCCTTCAAATCAGTTACACATTCATTTAAGCCTTAAAATTCAGAGTTCAGATATATTTCTCAGTTCAGGATAATTCGGAAGTCAATAAAATTAATGGAGCTTAAATTGCAACTAAAATCCATAAAAATAGTAATCTTTTGAATTGCCAATTGAATGTAGTGCAAAAGGAAATTAGTATATACTTGAGCTCAATTTAGTGTGAAAGGAAATTAGTAAGTATAAACTTGAGCTCAATTTAGGGAAGTACCTTACATGATTATTAATCAGCAACTGTAGTCCAACTGGGTCTTCAATTATTTTTACTTTAATTTTATGCTGCAAATATTGCTTGAAATAAGTGATCCAAGTAAATGCACAAACTTGCATTAATTAACGGCCCATAACTAAGAAGTTTTGTACACATGAACTGCATTGTTGGTATACAAAATCTATTGACATGAACATTCTGAATGTTATTTTTTTCAGAGTTTTGTAAATGAACAATTTCTGAGCTCAATGACAAAGTAAGTTCTCTTTTTTCTTTTTAATTTTTTAATTTTTTAATATATTGTATATTTTAATATAATTTCCTTTTTTAATTTTTATTTTATTGAGTTTTTGCTATTTTCATAAAATGTAGTTTGATGGTATTTAGATACCCCTCCCCATCCGCACCTCCCCCACTGTCCCCACCTAATTAATGTTCTTTCATATATATATATTACAGCCTATAGAGTCTGATTTGTGTCCCCAAATATCCTTCAGTGTGGGTCTATCCATTGGGCCACCAAGAGTTCCAGCCCTGTAAGACACTGTCTTCCCCTCTCCCAGCAGCCATCATTTGCCAAAAATTCCTTTGGTTGGCTTGGGATTCCTTACCCCCTTCCCCTATGTGTTATTCTTTATAAACATTAAAAGTGTCTTCTTATGAAATGAATCTTTGTTAAATAATGGTGGTGGAATTGATGACCTGGGATGTCATTTATTTCTGGTGTTTTTAGCATGATCAGAAAGTGTAGTCGTCTCATAGGGCTGGTGGGGCTAAAGGCCTTTGCTTTGTATACAGTTTTTAGAGTTCTCCAATAAGCAGTACAGATAGAACCAAGTCTCAGAAAATTGGTAGGCTCTTAATATTTCAATCATCGATATATATAAAGATATTAATGGTCTCAGACATTGATCAAATTGCTACCTGCTCCTATAGGAAGCCAGATATCAAATCTGATTCAAGGCCAACAGATCTTACAATAGCTTCCAAAATGAACTTAGAAAAGATGATGATTCAATTGTAAAGCTTACCTGAGAATATAAGATGGAAAACATAAGTTAATGGAAACTGGAAACTTTCAAAAACATTTTATTTGTCCTAATTGTGGTTTACTATAACTTTAGAATCACAGTGGTTATATTTCAGGAACCTGTAATGCAAGCGAAGCTGCTGTTCAGAACATTGTGCCCAGTATTTATGTCCCATCAAACTGTGCCACCCAAGCAGCAGACATGTCTGAGGGTACTGGGGTCGGGGTTGGGACACACAATGATATCACACAAAGGAAATATTAGGGGAGACTTGGCACTTGACAAGGCTGGCTCCTCTTTTCTGGGCTCAACTGTAGTTCTGCCCTCTGCCTGAGCAAAGGGCTGTTCTACATCCACCATAAGGGAGCCTAGAGCAGAAACATCTGTCTCCTCTAAGCACAGCCACCATCCCTACAGACCTCCAGTACGTCCTTTGAATTTCAATGATCTGTTAAGAAGTAACAGCATTCGTGAAGAATGTATTCCATAAGCGATTCCACAAGGCTCCTGATGCATCATTGAAGGCTGTTAGATGGTGTCCTAGAGCCAACACCACACATCCACAAGCCAGTGTCATTAATTGCTTCACCAAATGACCAAAACACTTTGCTGTCACTTTGTAACCGAGAGACGGATATGGCCTTCCAGTGCATCGAATCCAGTAGAAACCAGGACCATTGCCTGGTTCAAATTCTTTGGCCCCAGGCATCATGACAGTCAGTTTGAGAGGGAGAATCCATAAGGGCAGAAAGCTGAGAGCTCACATCAAGTATACACAGGCAGAAGCAGAGAGATATTTTTTATTTTAAGTTACAAGTGTATGTCTGTGTCTGAGTGTGGCTTTAGGCAAGGAAGTGCAGTGCTCTCAGAGGCTAAAGGATCTTCAGGTCCACTGGAGCTGGAGTTATAGGCAGTTGTGAGCTGCCTATTGTTAGTGCTGGAAATCAAACTCATATCCTTTGCAAGAATAGCACGCTCTTAACTGCTAAGCCATCTGTCGAGTCCTCAAACTGGAAAATTTTACATAAGTGGGTTTGGTGGGGGGTGTTTTGTTTTTTGTCTTTGAGACAGGGTCTTCCTGTAGCCCCAGCTGGCCTGGCACTTGCTATGGAGATCAGGCTGGCCTGGCTCATAGAGATCCGCCTGCTCTGCCTCCTGAGTGCTGGGACTTTAGGAAGGCATGTGCCACCACACCCGTCTACACACTTCAGTGGTTGTGTTACAGAGAATTTAACATTTCATTTAGGTTCTCTGAGACTTGAGGCACATTTATGTCTCACCATAGAATGTTTCAGCTTAGCTATCTATCTGACCATAATGTTTTGATTTCACAGTCCTACACCATCTACATCAATCACAATGTATTTCTTATTTGGTTGTATCTATTGTGGCTTGTTTCCCTTTTTTTTTTAATTATCAAGCACCAAAATCAGTCTGTTGACAAGTTTGCTATAGCATGAAAAGTTCTTTACTTTGGAGTCTACGGCTCTGGCTTCACAGTTCTATTGGCTGACTAAAATAGAATGAGAACTTTGTGCATTTTTCTGTGTTATTAGTTTTCATCAAAGGATCCATGATTCCCCAAAATGTTCCAGGAATGATAGGAAACGAAGCAAAACACTGAATTGTCAAGAGATATGGTTCAACAGTATAGGTCTACCACACTTTGTAAATACTTTTTTTACATCCATTCTTGCCATAGATTTTAAGACACAAATCATTTCCATTTTATAGGTAAGAAAACACCCACAGCTACAGAGACAGCCATTCATAAACTTTAGCTTTCCTAGAACCCAAACCATTTTTGTGCCTGTACTCAAATGCTGTGGACCAAGTGGAAGATACTGAGGCATTTTCATAATCATCCAGTAGTTCTAACACCTACCCTGTACTTTTCTTTAAATTAGCAGCGACAAATTTATTTAGTTTCATTCTTGGGTTCCTAACACATGATTTAGGAAGGGCCCTAAAACCCTTCTAATTTCCTAAGTAATAAGTTTTAAAAGTGTCTTATATGCAGTTCTTACAACCCTTTGGATTTCCTGGGTGATGTGACAGTGGATGTTGGTGGGTTCCTGGATACCTTAAGGGTAGGAGATGTTCACCAGAATGGCCAAACTATGATCAAAAGTTTGGAACGTGGGGACTGGAGATATGACTCAGCTCTTAACAGCAATGGCTGCTCTTGCAGAGGACCCAGATTCAATTCCCAGCATCCACATAATGGCTAACAGCCACAGTTCCAGGGGATCTGATGCCCACTTCTGACCTCTATGGGCATTGCATGACACTGGTGCACTTACATACATACATTCAATAAACTCATATACGTTAAATAAAAATAAAATATTTTTTAAAAAGCTTGGAACCTTCAGTTGCAACCTTGTTCTCTGTGAAACGGACTGGGTGGAAAGTTGAGTTAAGCTTACACATGAAGGCTCCATAAAAATCTAAGCTGGAGAGTTTGGCAGGCTTCCAAGTTAATGAATGCATCCACGTGCGAGGAGAATCATGATGCCCTGGCTCCATGGCAACAGAGATTCCTCTGCTCAATACCCTTCTGTATCTCTCCAGTTGGATGTTTATGTGTATCTTTTGCAGTGTTCTTTCTGATAAGCTGGCAAATGTAATTCAAATGTTTCCTTGAGTTCTGGAAGCTACCCTAGTAAGTTATTGAATCTGAGTAGGGAATTGTGAGGTATCTCATCTTGAATTCAGGTCACACAGAAGTGTAGACCTGGACAGTAATTACAACAGGTATCTAGTAGAGGCCACTTTTGTGGAGCTGAGCCCTTGATCTGTGGGGTCTATGCCAACACCAAGTAATGTCAGAATTGAATTCAATTATACAACACCCAGTTGGTGTCCACACAAAATTGTAGAATTGTTTGGCATGAAAAATCCACCCGTTTGGTTATCATATGTTTTGTGAGTAGAGGAACTGCTTTCCCTTTATTGACATTTTATCTTTTCTTAAATTTCCCAGAACCCTCGTCATTGTCTGCATTCTTTGATTTTAAACCATGCTTCAAAGACAAGTAGGATTATTAGATTTTTATTGATTGGTTTAAGTCCTTTTCAAGACCTATAACCTACTTTCGGGCATGTACACATTGCAAAATAAACTTTTGTTTTTGTTTTGCTTTTCAGACAGGCTTTCACTATCTAGCCTTGCCTGGCCTGGAAGTGATTATGTAGTCCAAGCTGGCTTTGAACTTGTGGCAGTCCTCCAGTCTCTGCCTCTTGAGTTCTGGATGGGATCACAGACATACACCACCATACTTGGCCTGTAAGACAAATTTATTACTAAAACTTTTTGTTGGTTTCATTGAAATTAGTAATTTGTTGCAGTTGAAAGAGCATTACACTTGAAACCAGCATTGAGGTCTAGTATTGAATTCATGTCATCTCATGCTATTTTACCTCTCTGGACTCAGAGACCCTTCTCTGGGATCTGAGTGTGAATATATAAGACCAAGTTTTTTTCAAAGTGGTTGCCCCTTCCTGTCTCCCACAATGGGAATGTAATTCTACATTATTCCCCAGCTTCAGCCTGTTGTTCTCAGGAGAGAATCACTGTATGTGTGCTGGAGTTGGAAAAGGTTGAGTCCTATTAAACTCAAAGCTTTCTTCTACCTCTGAAATACTGAAGGTTCATCAAACTTGAATCACACACAGGCCACTATAAAAGGCAAATAGTAGTTTCTTAGGATACAGCACAGGAGAGGTTGGTGCTTGGTATTCTAGAAGTCATAAGCAGTATCGATATGAGTGATTATTATCCATTAGCTAAGAATTCTATTTTTCAGGGCTGGAGAGATGGCTCAATAGTAAAGAGCACTGACTGCTCTTGCAGAGGACCCAGGTTCAGTTCCTAGCACCCACATGGTTACTAACAACCATCTGTAACTCCATTTCCAGAAGATCTGATGCCTCTTCTGACCTCAGAGGTCATCTAACAATACAGGTACACTTACACACATTCAGGCAATACACTCATACACATAAAATAAAAATAATAAATAAAAAGGAATTCTGTTTTTCATGATAGGTTGCTGTAATTTGGAGGCCCTCTCTAAAGTAGTATAAATGTCAGTCTTCCTTCCCTGTAGTCAATATGTTATTGTTGGTAACTCACAAGAACTTATAGTAAAACTATACCCTCCAGGAGAACAAGAGTTGGCTGTGATTCAGCTCACCACTGTACTGCCAGCCTCAGCAACAGCACCTAGATCATTAGAGCGCTTTGACACATGCTCAATGCACGACTGAACAAAGAAACAAATTAGGGTCTATAGTGGTCTGGAAAGGGAGTTAGGAAGGAGAAGGGAGGACAGAGAATATAAGAAGAAGTTGAAGACATGATCAAATATGTATGCATATATGGTTGTGCAACTGTGAAACGTTATTCTGTCCAGTTAATATGTGTTAAAATTATATTTGTTTACTAAACAACAAATTGACATATTTATATTAGAGTGGTGTATTAGTTACTTTTCTGTTGCTGTGCTAGAAACACCATGACCAAGGGAACTTATAAAAAAAAGTCTATTTAACTTACAGTTCCAAAGGGGCAAGAGTCCATCATGACTCATGGCCAAGGGGCATGGTAGCAGAGGTGGCTGAAGGAGGAGCAGAAGCTAAGCTCTCACATCTTCAAGCAGGCACAGGAAGCAAGGGAATGACTTGAGATCCAGTAATCCCTCCCCCAGTGACATTCTTCCTTCAGCATGGCCACACCTTCTAAGACCTCCCAAAACAGTGCCAACTGGAGACAAAATGTCCAAATACTTGTAGCCTATGGGGAACATTCTCATTCAAACCACCACAAGTGACTAATATCAAGCTGGGCATGGTGGCTCATACCTTAATCCTAGTACTCAGGAGGCAGAGGTAGATTGGGCACAAGTCCAGTAATGGTGGGGGCAGGGGGAGAATAATCTTCTACTGCCAACAGAAGCTTCTCTGATAACTTTATCACACTCTTGTTGATAAATGCAGAAACAAAAAGAGGAGAAAATTTCCTGGAAATACTTTTGAGTGGGTGAGAAAGACACCCAAGCTTGGCTTGAGACCTAGCTGGGACTACTTGCTTGAATTGTAACTACTTGTGGCAAAATAAATCATTTAGCACCCTCTCTGAACTTGGTCCTAAGATTAGAGTATTTTCTGATCCAATGATGACAAAGTAGAAACAAAACCACATTGTGTCCTAATTTAAAATCTATTTAACATATGAACCCCTTTTCCTGCCCAAGTAAGAGTTAGTAAACAAAACCGTGTTTTGTCAGTATCTTGTAGGGGCTCAGGATCCATCACAAACATACACATAGGGTGTGTGATGGTGTGCAGTTGCGACTGACACAAAGTTACACTGACCAGAGGGGCCTTAAAAATAAGCTGAGTGGATGGCAACCTTCAAGGTTTGATTTGAAAGGGCCACAGAAGTCTCCTTTTATCCAGAAAATTCTCCCGACTGGATCGTTTCAATATTTGAAATTCCAATATTGCAGAATCTTTGGATTAAGGGTTATTTTTATGCAAAACTCCTTATTAGAAATAAATACTGGGGCTGGAGATGTGTATTACTTGCTACTCTTGCAGAAGACCTGGGTTCAGTTCCCAGCACCCACATGATGGCTAATAAGCATATAATTCCTTTTCCAGGAAATCCAAAGCAGTCTTCTGGCCTCTGCAGGCAATATATGATGTGGGTGTACTTACATGCAGGAAAAACACTCATACACATTAAAAAAAAAACTTTTAAGTAGATTGAGAACAGAAAGATTGTTCAGTAGATAAGGGTTATTATAAAAATAAAATGAAATAAGATAGTTTTTAACACACAAGTGGGAATGGGATGATGGTTTAGTGGGCTAAAGCCCTTGCTGTGTAAGCACGAGGATCTGAGCTCTGATCTCAGAACCCACATAAACTGGACCGGAAATGAGTATCTGTACTCCCAGCACTCCTCTAGCAAGGGGGACACAAAATAGCAATGCCCAAAAAGGCAAACAAGATGGAAAGTGAGGGCTAACATTCAAGATTGTCCTCAGACTTCTACACGAGTGCCTGCACTCACACACATGTGATTCTTAAAAAGCACTTATTGGAGGCCTTGAAATGGCAAGACACTGCCAAGCCTGATGACTTGAGTTCAATACCCAGGACCCACCAACTTCCTCAAGTTGTTCCTTGACCACCATACATGTGCCTTGGCTTGCTCTCCACACACACATACACACAGAGGGGGGAGGGAGGGAGGGAGGGAGGGAGGGAGAGAGGGAGGGAGAGGGAGAGAGGGAGAGAGAATTGTAAAGAAAAATTTAAGCAAATACTAAACTGGGCATGGTGGCTCACATCTATAATACCACCACTCAGAAAGCCAAATCAGAATTGTCATAAATTGAAAGGCAGTTTAGACTATGTATTGAGCCCCTGCCTCAAACAAACAAACAAAGGAACTATTTGTGAGCTCAATGTGATGGCACACACCTGCAGTAACAGGCATACTCAGGAAGCTGAGACAGGAGGATCAGTTGAGTCCATGAGTTTGAGACAAGCCTGGACTACATAGAAAGACTTGGGTTCAAAAAAAGCAAATACTTCTTGAGATAATTAACTTGTTCATCAACCTGAATGAGATCACTGGATGATGAAATTTCATGTTTACTGGACAAGAACAGTTACAGAGCAGCCACATCTGAAAAGGTTAGGTAAGGGTAGATGTAATTCCTGAGAAATGAATCCTGCCTAAGGGATACATGCCTGAGAAGTTTCCTAAGCTAATAGGAGCATGGGTATCCAGAGTGTGTGGAAAATATGTCACAAAGGCCAGCATGTAGTTCCTGAGAAATGAATCTTGCCTGAGAGGTATGTTCCTGAGAAGTTCCCTAAGCTAGTAGGATCAAGGGCATCCTGAATATGTGGCAAATAAGATGCCATAGAGGCCAGAAAGGTGACGACAGGAAAGATCCAAAGGTACCACTACAGATATAAGATGCCATAGAGGCCAGAAAGGTGACGACAGGAAAGATTCAAAGGTACTATTACAGATTAAGCTCACATTCTTTCCAGCCCTGCCCACCTAGGGTTTTGACATGGACAACACGTACTCTGTATTTTGAAATTCTGACTTTTCCTTCCACCCCTATATAATTCATTTTGTTGATTTCAATGAACTTCCAAGTCCCCCAAGTCATTTTGAATCATAATTTTGTCATATAGTATAATAGCCATTCAAATCCCCCAAGATCAAGTCATCCACAGACTTATTAAGTGTGCATCTATGTTTGTATCTAAGTTAATGCTTAATCTTGAATTCAGGGAGTCTGTAAGTTACTAAGACTATATGTGACACCCTAATCTTGGTTGCCCATCAGAACTCAATATTAAGACCTTTGAAGGTCACCAGTGAAGATTCCTGAAGACACCACATATTTGGTCATAGAACATGGATAAATCAAGTTGATACTGATTAGGAAGCTTCCTTCCCGCTGGGTAGCTTTCCTTGTACTGGAAGGTGCTATGGTAGGCTGCTGAGGGAAAAAAGTCATCAACAGCCTTACCTGTCTGTGAGCCCTGGAACTGCAAGATATGCCATTGAGTTCAACAATGGCACAAATGTTATGGGGGTAACCACTTTCTGCTTGAATTTAAGACCTGTTCCACAGGAGGAAACACATGCCTGGTACTGTAAATCTGTCCAACAGTCCATGGTAGGGAATTTATGGGTCCCAAGGGTAAATCTATTATTTTGCCAAATGAATATAGTATTAAACTGCCCTCTAAATTCTTATCTCTCTTCAGTGCAACTCTCAGAACTCATCAGAAAAGTTTCATTGTGCAGTGTGTGGTGGTTAACACAGAAACTCACCACAGGGCAAAGTACAGAGAATAAATGTCAGCTCAGCCACAAATGGGATATCTATACTATACCCCTACCAAGGCTCAGGGATAATCTCAGAAGAGGGGGCAAGAAGGTTGTAAAAGCCAGAGAGGTCAGGGAGGACAGGGGCAAAACTGTCCTCTAGACATGACAAGACCACTGCACTAATGAATGTATAGCATCTGTGGTTACCTGCACAAGACCTTCACAAGATCAAGTCAGTCAATGTACTGCACAAGTGGGGAGGGTCTCGCTATGCCCCAACCCTAACTGGAGAGCTACGGATGGTTTCATGGCTTCTCAGAGAGAAAGCCACTTTTATTTAAGGATGTATGTAGCTCCTGGTAGGTCTATCACACTCCAGTGGATGGCCTATGTGTGGACCCGTGAGTATATGGGCAGCACAAATAGGACTCTGTGGGTTACAAATAAAAAGAGGACATGATGTTGGGAGGGGACTGGAGAGGTGGGGGTCAATTGGAGAAGAGTTAAGGGAAGAATGGGAGATAATGTGATCAAAATCATGGAGTTCTCAAATGATTAATAAAAACATTAAAGGCAACAACAACAACCAAAAGCTTGTATTTGACACCTTAGGTGTATAAGGAAGCTAAATGGCAAGGGCTCTAGAGTTTTCAGCAGATTTGCAAGGTGATCTATGACCTTAACAATGTGAAAAAAAATCAGGACTGGAGAGATGACTCAGCAGTTAAGAACACTTGCTATTCTTCCTGAAGACCTGGGTTTGATTCCCAGCACTTACATGGCAGCTAACAACCATCTGGAACTCCAGTTCCAGGGGATCCAACACCCTCTTCTGGCCTCTGTGGGCTTTGCACAACATGGGTACACTTACGTACATTCAGGCAAAACATTCTTATATATTCAAAATAAAAATAATTTTAAAAAATTTTTAAGCCAGGCGTGGTGGTGCATGCCTTTAATCCCAGCACTCGGGAGGCAGAGACAGGCAGATCTCTGTGAGTTCAAGGCCAGCCTGGTCTACATAGTTCAGGATAACTGGGGCTACAGGGAGACTCTGTCTCAAAAAGACCAAAAAAAATTTTTTTTTAATGCGAAAAAAAAAATCAATGATCCAACTATTCATCAGCATTTTGAGTGGAACAGTATTAGTAAGAACAGAACTATTTAAGGCCACCAATAATACCTAACTTCCTGGCCAACAGTGATCCGTTCAGGCTATAGTTATTGAGTATTACATGTCAATCTCTTTTCTTGTGATGTCTTCATAATAGAAATGGACAAGAAAATTTAATTCCAACTACTTAGACATTCTGATTTTGTTGTTTACAATACCTAAAAATTAGGTCATTCTTTAGACCCTTCATCAGTTTTCTTCCTGTACACATCAGGCACTATATGTCATAGCATTATATTGTATTTCACCTGTTAATGGAACCATGGGTGCTTCAGAAATCCCTGACATTGGCTCCAAATTGACTCATTAAACATGTAATGGGTAAAAGCTTTCTATCTCTTCTCATGGCTTGAGACAAGTAATTAACATTAGTTAAATTTCATTTCAATCAACCTTAAAATGTCCAGAGACTTTACCTCAGTTACTACTATGGGCATGATCTATAGAGAGAGGAGTTTTCAGTTCAAGAGAATTCTTTACATAAATCTTGAATGTGATAGAGACCCATTTCCTCCCTTGAAAAGAATTTATCTTAGAAGAAAGGCAGACACAAAAGTATATACTTATATGATACTATTCATATTAAAGTCAGCAAAATACACAGCTAACTTTTAGAGGTGGAAAACAGATCGGTGGTTATCTAAGTTCAGAGCACAATGGAATTATACAAAGGGATATGAGGAAACTCTTTGGGGTTAATGGAAATGTTCTCTATCTACATAGGAATGTCATTTCATGGGTATGAGCAAATATCAAAACTCATCAAACTGTACAGTTAAAATGAATACAGTTTATAGTACATGAATTATGTGGCAATAAAGTTGTTTATTAAATAATTTATCTTAGGTGTCACTAAATGAGATTTTTGTTGAACATTATTTATTGAACCTTAAAATAAGATTTAAAATATGATTGATTGCATATGTAAAAAATGTAAGTCTACCTGTAAATTTCTTCAGCATAGGATATCAGTGAAATATAATCATAAAATATTTTGTTAATAGTGAAGAGACAATATCAATGCTTTTAGTTAATATTTAGCATTTACATAATAGTGATATTTATATTAATATGGAGTATATGAATAGTAAAACAGATTATTTAAATTACTTGTTAAGATTATCTAAAATAGATCTAAGTGTTCATGTAGATACTCTCCTAGTCTACCCCACTTCAAAATTGATGGTATCAGACAGTGATAACATAATAGCTTGTTTAAAGGTAAATTTTATATTGCCTATAATATCAACACTTTTTGTTCACCAAAGGAAAATTTTATTTGAAATGGTTTACCTGTACATCATTTGGCAGAGAAAAATTAGGTCATATAAAAATTGCTATACTGAGGTATTAGACACCAAAATGATTTACTGGAAAATCTAACATAGTAAACTATTAAGACTTCATTTTAAATGGTATGTGCCAATTAATAAATACTCTTTAGTTAGCACATATCAATAGATATTCTTTTATTTTTGGAAAACATTTTTTCTAATCTATGAACCAATGCTGTCAATTTGTTTTCTTAGTGCTAAATATAGAAATGAATACAGAAGACTGACAACTAATCCTAGAAATAACAATCAGATTAATTCCACCTTGTCATGTATACATGTGGATCATGACAAAGAACAGCTAAAAAATATAGAAGATATTTTCAGCAGTATGACCCAGATGCTATTGCAAATACTCTTTCAACTGAGTTAGAAATCAACCACTTGACTGCCATTTGTTATGCTTATGTACAATTTTAAGTAATCTATACTAAGAATATAGGAACTCTTGCATTTATTTAGCAGTTACCTTGATTTTTTTTTTTTTTTTGATTAATGGTGAGAATGAGCACCATATTAGATGAGGGTTGACCAGAGGGAGAAACTGGAGGCTAAGTCAAGTGAATTTCAAAGGGCAGGTGTAGGTTCCTTAGTGACGAATGCCATAATTAAGGTGCCAGACTATGCCTTAACAACATCACTTTCCTCATCAACCAGAGGCTCGATTACAATCCCAGACACTGGCTCAGGCTCATGCTCAATCTCAGGCTCGGTCTCTGTCTCCAGGTGAATCTCCATCTCAGGCACCACTATTGGATCTGGTTCTGGGTCAGCCTGGGAAGCAGATTCTAGCTGGGGGGTAGCCTCATATCCCAGTTTCAAGATGGTATCAGGTCCGGTGCCATGGGTGGAAGATGGCAAAGTTGCTCCTAGCTGGATGTCTTCAGTTGGAATTGTTTCAGTGTCTCGGATGTGGCTTGCCTTTGTCATTGGTCTACAAGAAAGAATTTCCAGAAAAACACATTAGGGAAATGCTAACTTGGAAATTTCACAGGGAGCCATACATAGTTGCTTTAGTCATATATAGGTCCCAGACTGTTAAGGCCATCTGTTTATTCTGAATATTTAAAAAATAGTTTGCTATTTTTATTTTATGTGTATGAGTATATTGCCTATATGTATGTGTTGTGCAATGCCCACAGAGGTCAGGAGAGGGTGTCAGATCCCCTGGAACTGGAGTTACAACAGTTGTTAGCTGTCATGTTGGTGCTAGAAATTGAACCCAAGTCTGCTGCAAGCTCTTAACCACTGTCATCTCTCCAGCCCCTATTCTGATATTTTGACTGCCTATCAGACCACCTGAGTCCATTTTGGAGTTGAGAAAGATTAGATCGCAGCAGTATGAAAGTTCAAGAAAGACAGATCAGCTTTAAAATGAAGGAAGCTGATAGGACAAGAGTCTGAGAATCCAATAATGTACTTGAGGGCCAAATTCATAGCTCACATTCATCTCTCTCTACTTGGCATAATACTTGGCTTCTGATTGGTTTGCAATATATATTTGTGAAATCAAGAAAATAGAAGAGTGAACAAGCAAAGGAGTGTGACCTATACAGTAGAGGAAGTATCAGACTAAGAACAGAGGCTGGGGGGCAGGGGGGTGAAGAGATGGCTTAGTAGTTAAGAGCACTGACTGATCTAGAAGAGGACTTGGGTTTGGTTCCCATCACCCACACAGTAGTTAACTGTCCATAACTCCAGTTCTGGGGGATTCAATATCCACTTCTGGCCTCCCTGGGCATTACATGCAGGAGTGCGCTTACATACAAGCAGGCAACACATACATAAAATAAAAGCAAATTAATTTTTAAAAAATTAAAAATTGGGCTGGAGAGATGGCTCAGTGGTTAAGAGCACTGACTTCTCTTACAGAGGACCCGGGTTCAGTTCCCAGCACCTGCATCGCGGCTAACAACCTTGCATAACTCCAGTTCCAGGGGAATTCAATACCTTTTTCTGACCTCCCTGGGCATTGCAGGACATGGGTGCGCTTACACATATGAAGGCAATATACTCATACACATAAAAATTTTTTAAAAATTAAAAATTATGTAGGCTGTGGGTTGGACAAAATTCTGACTTCTGTAGGCACTAATGTACTTTTGACTTTATAAGCCTCTCGTTCCATTAAAATATTCATAAGTGTGTTTATGACTGTGTTGGCATAAAAATAAGTGTTAACATATCGTAAAGTATTTTCTCTGTCCTAAAAGAACTGTTGTGATGATTAAATAAGTTGATATAAAGAAAGTACTTAAAACAGAGTTCTTCACACAGAGCTCAGTAAACAGGGCCTATCATGCATTTGGGGAAAGTAGTGAGGGTAAACAGAAAGTTGGTTAGCTTGCTATGTTAAGCTGAAAGGAGTGCTTGGGAAGAGACTCCTGAATGATATTTCCAAGAGATGTTTGTATTCAAGTAAAGACAGCAATATGAATATGTGCATTTAAGTAAATAAAGACTTACTCAAGTTCCGTTCTGGGGTTGCTAATCTTCTTCCTTTGCTTTGATTTAACTTTGTTTCTTGCAAAATAAAACACGGAGATGATAATGGCAGCACCTATTAGGGCTCCAATCAAGGCACCAATGATAATCCCAACTTCTGAATCTGGAGGACACATACAGACAATTGATAAAGCAGAACATATTTTCTTCTTATATACATGAATCTGTGACCAGTGGAATATATTTGGAAGATTCACATAGCAGGGAAATGACAGTATCGGTGGAGGACATAAAAACCCCTAGAACTCTGCTAGTTAGGTTCGTAATGGCTAAAATGTGTGAGAGGCTTGACTGTGTAGCTTGACATTGATATTTATACAAGCAAATAGAAATATGCTCACTCGGCAAGCAAATTTGCTTTTAAAGCAGGATTTAGGAGAAAAAAGTCTTCAGTGTGCATTTATTTGGCCAGAGATATAGAGAGACCATCGGACTGCAATCTGGCCACCATAAACATTCTCTTTTATAGGCAAGGACATTTCATCAGGCTTTCCAAGAACCTAAGTAAAATTTAAAAAAATACCATCCCTAAAAACCTCCCATCATACTCCTGGCTCACTCAGGAGTCTCCTGCATTCTGGCCACTGGGAAAGGATACAACCAGCTGGATAAACAAGCATCTGGTTTATTACATCAGTCTATGGAAAAATTTAATGAGTGTGAGACAATCCAGCTGGGCACCAGACCTTCAAGCCCAAAGGTGCTGTCCCTGACACAGCATGTCTGGGTCCCAAGCCAGTTCATCCCCATCTATTTCCACTTAAACAAGGATTAACAGTTTATTTTTGAGATGAGAAACAGTTAAGTTGCTTAATATTTCTTTCAACTTCTTATATTTAAAGGACTAGATGTGCCAGTGTGTGCTCTGTGATCCTAGCATTCAAGAGGCCAAGGCAGAAAGATGATGAGTCTGAAGCCAGTCTGGGCTATTGACTGATTATATTTGTTTGTTGTTTTTCAGTTCATCCATTCTGGATGATATTGATCCTCTGTCAGATGAATGGTTGATAAAGATTTTCTCCCATTCTCTAGGTTATCTCTTCCTCAGTTCATTGTTTACTTTGTTGTGTAGAAGCTTCTTAGTTTCACATAACCTTGTTTGTCAATTCTTGCTATTTCCTGAGCTATTGAAGTCCTTTACAAAAAGTCTTACCCATACCTTTATCTTGCTTTCCCTATGTTTTCTAGACGTGTTTTCTAACTGTCATGTCTTAACAAGGCAGTTAAAACCAGAAAGTTTGTGAGCTATATGTTTGACAAAGATAGCTAAACAGTCACCTGGATTTATCAATAGTTTAATAAAGATAAATCCAGTCCGTTAGTATCAATAAGCCTATTGTTTTATTTATAAAATAGTAATATTTATTTTCTAGAGGCATTATGAAGCTTAAATACATTTTGCTTGGTGAGGGATTTAGGGAACATATTATTATATAAGAATTAGATATTAGGGTTATCATTCACCCTATCACCTTACCAATAAAGCACACAAATCTCCAGAGAGGCAGGAAAGACTAACCACAGATTCTAATTAATGTGTTCAACTGGCAGGCCCAGGCTACTTGACCTAACGAGAAACTATGAAAGTCATATGTTCAACTCACGTGAAGAGCTTAAGTCAATTTCACAGGAACTATTGCCGAGGCTGTTGACAGCAATACATTGATAATAACCTTGTTCAAAATTTGTCAGATTTCCAATATTCAAAATCCCAGTTGTTGAGTCTATCGAAAATAAGAAATAGATTTTTAAGATCTTATGTACGGGTATCAATCATGTCAGTGTAACATCATTTAATGCCCACCCAGTTTCCCACAGTGTGGCCTCTTTTGAGATGTCTAGGATCCAGTCAAGTCCTTGGTGATGTTCCAAAAGTAACCCACCTAAGACCATGGCTATATACTCGTCACCTTGCAGCTGATTTCTAGACTTTGGGAAGTAGACATAACCACATCATCATGCTAGAAGACACATCCTTTTTAAGCCACACCTCCCCCGCTACACACACTGACACCAAGAAGGAGAAATATTTGAGCATTATGGACAAGCAGCCAGCAAACACATACTGTCAGCCAACTCCAAATACCAGGCCTTGCCACGGTCTACTCACTGAAGCTTTCTTTCACTGGCACGATGTTTCCTCCCTCAATTCTATACCAGTAGTACACAGGAGATGGTGTCCCAAATGCAGAGAAGCAAGACAAAGATATCAGGTGGCCTGTTTCTGGTCTTCCATGGATGCTACAAAAGGGCTTGGAAGGTTTTACTGTAAAACAATGACAAAGAGTAAGATTCCTGCAAGATGGGCGGCAGTTTGTGACAACTGTAGTCACTGTCTCATCTTCAATTTGTAGAGTATGTATTTAATATTATTATTGCTGTCCTTTAAAAACGTTTCTGGACAATTTCTGATTATGCCACCAGATGGGAGTAGAGCACTTCAGCTGCAGAAACCATCTCGCCAGGAGGCCATTAAGATTCAAATAGTGTCTCTTCTGTCTGCCTCCTCCCCCAATTTTATAACATTTCTGCATTGTATCCTAAACTATACCTCTATTAAGACTGCAAAATGTAAGCAAACTCTGAGAAGAAACACAGCTTGTATTTTAAAAGCAGTCATAAATGAAAATAGAATCCTTAAATACTTTGAAATAACCCATTTTAATTCTTTAAAAAATATATTATTAATACTCTATTTTTCAATTCCTTTGTGAGTCAATTTTCTGCTCATTCATCCATAGGTGACTCAAAATTGCTGAGAGGTTTGAATTTTTCCTGTGTCCTTCCTCAGTAGAGGAAGCCCATCAGGCATTTGTGCTGTATACTACAATCTTTATTCTTTCTTCATTCAGCAAGCATTTAGCTATGTGCCTTCTGTCTACCCAGCACTGGACCAGGCACTGGAGATTCAAAAAAGAACTTTGTCACAGTTCTGAAGTGGGATTGGGAGCGATGGGAGAGCCTCTGTATGTTTCAGAGCAAGGAGATCACAAAAGGAGTTTAAGTAAGGTAGTAATGATGGTTACTTTAATACTCTGGATGGGTCTCTCTCACACGGAGGGTTACCTGAACCAAGGGGAAAATAGAGAAAGAGTCAAGAGGTTTTAGAAAGTAGAGTCAACAAGAGTTGGTGAGTAACTAGCTGTGGAGGATGAGGAAGAGGTAAGATCTATGCTGACTCTTGGGCTTCTTATTTGGACAGCTTGAGCCATGATCTTGCCATCACCTGAAATAAAGAAATGCAGGTGAAAAATCAGGTTTCAGAGGAAGGGATGAAGAGGAGGAAGGAGTGTTACTCAGGGCAATTTGGGATATGCTGATTTTTAGCTGCTTGTGACAACAGGATGGGGAAGTTCTGTGGGAAGTTGGGGATCTGAATCCCCCCATTCTCCTTACTTGGCACCATTTATTCTGTCCTTAATAACACACAGATATGATCTCAAGTTCTGTGCCTCTCAACTTATCCTCATCTTTTTGGAGGTTTTATGTTTGTTTAGCTGCTTTTTAGTCTTTTGAGGCAAGGTCTCATGTAGCCTGGACTCACTTTGAACTTGCTATGCAGTATGACCTTGAATTCTTGATCACTGTCTTCCACCTCCCAAGTGCTGGAATTACAGGCATATGCCACCATACTCTCCCTCTAATGGCTAACATTCTCTAACTTAGTTGAGTTGTACCTTAAATGCTTTGGATCAACCATCCCTTTAGCTCTTCTGTGGGACACAGTTAAGATCACAGCCTCTGTATCCACAGAGTATCAGCTCTGTAACTTTACCCTAGAGGTGTTTGGGCAACTTAACTAACATAAGTAAACTTCAAACCAGGTGATCTATAAAATAGAAATAAGAGATTATCTAACCTCTGGTCGGTCAAAAGATTAGACAAAATACCATAGATAGGGCCCTGCACATGGAGTTGCTGTTGGCAATGGACAGAACTAAATTTTGCTATTAAATTTCTAATAACTTCTGTTCTTGTAAGCCATCTCAAACTCAAATAGTTTATATACATGAGAGAGAAGATAGATGCATCCCTTTGCAATGCTTCACTATCCCTTGAAAACTGGTGTTTTCTATTTAGATGTTGAGTCTCTCTTCCTTTCAATGCCTTTGAGATGGGAAAACTTGACTCATCTATCTTAAACTAGGCTGTTTAACTAGACCATTCAACTATCACTAGGTTTTGAAAAGATCAGAATTTCATAGCAGGACAGAATAATTTGAACAGAAAATATGTGGCTATTTTATCACAAAAAACTCAGACACCAGGACTTGAACTAAATTATGGAGAGCAACCTAGAATATTTTGCACTTATTCCTTGAGTCTGGACTCAGATCCAGGTAAGGATCTGTCTCCCTCTCCCTCTCCCTCTCCCTCTCCCCTCCCTCCTCCCTCTCTCCTTTATTCCCCTTCCTTTTTTCTTTCCTTTCCTTCCTTCCTCTCCTTCCTCCTCCTCTTCTCCTCTACCTTCTCCTCTTCCTCCTCTTTTCCTCCTCCTCTTCTTCTTCCTGTCCCTCCTCCTCTTCATCCTCCTCTTCCCCATCTTTTTCTTCTTCTTTGGTAAGCACATATCTCTCCTTTTATTATTATTTTTATTTTTAAAAACACTAGATGACTCGTTTTGAACCAAGTCCCAAACCTATATATCTTCTAAAATTCCTGAATCATAATTGAGCTGACTTTTATCCAGTTAAATTCCCCAGAAGAGCTTGTATGTTTTACTGGCAAAGCCGTAGATTGCCTGTTAGCTTTATTGCTTTCATCAGAATTGGGGTGGAAGGAAAAAGCTCACCTCAGAAAATAAATGAAAACGCTTGTGTTCACATACCTTCTCTAAGTAAATCATTTTTATGGGCCAAACTGCAGAATGAAGAGGGTGCTAATTCTAAATGGACACATAATTATTCAGAGTTGATCTGGATATTTTTCAGAGATTGATTTCCCAAGGTTGTCATAACTAATGGAAATCCCTTAAATGGCTGGCCAGTCAAACCACCTCCTTCTATACTCACTGCTGTGTTCTTCACCTGAATTGTACCCTGTTCCTGTTCTGCCTGGCATGCTCTTGCACATCCTTCCACATCCAGCACTAAAGTCTCTTTCCCTGATAAGCCTTCTCTAGGTCCCCTTAGGTATCTTTTTCCCTGTTGGCCCCACAGCTTTTTTTCTGATAACTCCCGTCAAAAGCTTTTATGCAATCTGTCTTCCTCACTCGATTGGATTTTGGGAGGGCTAAGACCCTGTCTTTTACATCTTCCCATTTCTAATGTTTAGAAATGTATCTGAAACATGTGCTTAGGCTTTGCTTAAAGAATTCATGAATGCACAAGCAAATACATTGAACTGATATCTGTTCTAGTTGAGAAGATGTCTCTTAAAGACTCATTGCTATGAAGAGCCATCCTTAATGAAATAGCAATCTCTCCCTCACAACTGATCTCACTTACCTATCTATCTATACTTACCCAGGCCTAATCAGAGTATACTGATGTTCATACACAGTGTTATTTTGAAAACTGAAAATGGATTTTAAAACTTTCAGAGATAATTTATCATCTTTCATTTCTGGAAGGCTAAAATTCATAGTATGACTTTGTTCTCCACCCAATTAATAAAAAGAATTTTTGAGAGTTTCTGAACGAGGAAATCCATGGACACTTTACCTATCTTACCTTTTATGGGTTCAGACGACTTCAAGAAAAGTCATAACACAGTTATGGCAAGAATTTTCTGACCCAAAGTCTCAAGGAAAAAAAAAAGTAGCAAGCTATCTTCAATTTCTTATGAAGATTCACTTGGAATCATCTGAGCTTCAAATTTGAGAATATTAATTTTTTGTCTATATTTATCTCAGGGCTATTTCCAAGCCTCATCTTAAAGACTGGTTCTGTGCAGATCACTCCAGAGCCAGAAGAGCAACAGAAATCATCAGAGGATTAATCCTTCAAATTATTTGAGCATTGAAAGGCTCTTTAATCCCCAGCATCTAATTGGATTCTCATAATAAATCAGCAAATGAGACAATTACAGTCTATCACACCATGGCAAGGGAATGGTGGACTGACTTGCATGAGGTCACTGAGAACAGAGTAAGGCCTAGAAGCTTCTTTCTGATTTTCAGTTTGATGTTTTCTGGCACTTATGGCGCATGCTTTCCCCATATATCTGACTAGTTGTCTGAGCGAGAACGTAAGCTCTCCTACAAAGGTGTTCATCTATTCCTACACCCTAACACCTGGCCTAGGGCTCAGCACAATACAGCACAATCTATTGAGTAGACCCAGTCTATTTAAAAATATATTTTATTTATTATTTTTATTTAATGTGTATGACTCTATTGCCTGCATATATGTAAGTGCACCCATGTCTTGTAATGCTCAAGAAGGTCAGAGAGGGCATTGGATCCCCTGGAACTAGAGTTATGGATGGTTGATAGCTGAAATGTGGGTGCTGGGAATACAACCCAGGTCCTCTTCAAGAGCAGCACTCTTAATTGCTGAGCCATCTCTCCAGATCCGTTAACCCAATCTTAAACATTAGCCCTTGAGTACCTTCCCTTTTTTTTTCAGGCAGGGAGATGCAGTGGCAAACCTCAACATAGGCACTGAGTAGTTCTCTTTGGCATCACATGGATAGCAAGACAATTGTGGACAGTTCTTGGGATGTGTACTTTATTGCCATGTGTTGCTTCTGTAAGCCCCTCAACTATTGAGTCACTGATTCGACTTAGTTCCTCCTTTCCAGTGATGCATATACCCAAAACTGACAGGAGTAGTGATTAGCTAAATGCTTAGTCTACTGGTTAGTTGGTAAAGGGTTGCTAGCCCTTTCTTGATTCCCTTTAGTACTTGCCAATCTAGAGTCTGCAGATAGGTCCTTAGCCCCAAGTGTCTTCTCAGGAGTTAGAAGGATCCCGAGAAATCACCCAAATTGGGAGCTCCTCAAGGGCAGAAACCATGTCTTCATTACTGTAAAGCTTATCTATCATGGCACAAAGTAGGGACACCAGTAAACACTGAATGAACTACTCCAAGTTTATTTTAACAGCAGATATGACTTGTCTACTGTCATATAATAAATGTGTTTTTATCATAACTTTATTCTCAATAATGGCTTAATGTATGATACTTTTCCAAATAGCATTATTTGTTTGTTTGGGTTTTTTTTTGGGGGGGGTCTTTTTGAGACAGGGTCTCCGTATAGCCTCAGCTGGCCTGGAACTCACTATGTAGACCAGGTTGGCCTTGAACTCACAGAAATCTACCTGCCTCTACCTCCTGAATACTGGGACTAAAGGCGTGCGCCACCACGCCCAACAAACAGGATTTTAAAACTATCTTTTGGGGCTGGAGAGATGGCTCAGCAGTTAAGAACATTGGCTGTCAGGTTGGCCTTGAACTCACAGAGATTCACCTGCCTCTACCTCCCACGTGCTGGGACTAAAGTCATGTGCCACCACACCTGGCTAGCATTATCATTTTTAAAAAAGGGAACTTCTTCATCAAAAGTTCAAGGTCACCCTAAGCTACATAGCAAGCTTTGGGTACACAAGACTCTGTCTCAAATAAAATTGAATTAAATGTAAAAATAAATAAAGAGGGGTCCTTCTGCTTTTATTTGAGGGGATGATTTAATGTTAAGAACAGTCATGGACTTGGAAGAAGCTCTAAGTTGACAGTTCTCTCTTCTAGTTAAGTGTGACTCTAATTGGAAGTTCCTCCTCAAAGTGTTACTGGTGATTATTTGGTGGGCAATCACTCATTTCATGGCATCCTTCAGAGTTAGGGATTTCTAAAAGTCAGGCTGTCTATTGTGTCTTTTTGGTAGCTCTTTTGTTCTGACTACTATTTCTATATGTTTTATGGTAATTTTTCAGTGTTACTGTATGGATTGAGTTGAACAACTATTTCTATTTGTCTGATAATAAAAGAATGGAGGGGCACTCAACTCCAATGACATCATAACTCAGTGCCCTGACTCATTCAGTATGCTAATTTGATTCAAGAAAAGGAAAAACAAGGGGAAATGTCCGTACCTAATACAGTGACGCTGAGGATGCCTTGGTTTTTTCCAGCAAAGTCTGGGGGGTTGTTAACGTCACAGATGTAAAGTCCACTGTCTGCAGGTTGCATATGAGATATAGTGATAGACGCGTTACCTGGATTAGTGGACCCTATAATTCGATCCTTGAATTGACCAATAGCTGAAGCTTGTCCACCTTCAGAATAGTAAATCTAGGACAGAAAAATAAGGAAATGAGAACTTGAGAGTGTCCAGGATGAGGAAAAGCCACCAGGAAGTCTCTTGTATTCCTGTTATCTTTGATAAGAAACAGCATCTTTCCTCCACAGGGAACAGGTTCCTGTAACCAAGATCTCTCAGCTCATTGGGGCATTTAATTTTCTTACTGCTGTTGACAGCCTATGGCTTACCTGATTTGCCTCCAAGAAGCTCTGTGGTATCATGAGAGCACGGATTGGTAAAGCCTATTTTACAGACAGGACATGTGGAGCTAATAGGATTTAAGTTCTAAGCTAGAGCTAGAAGAGCAAGGTAATTACCTGCTCAGTCTACTTGATCAAAACTCTCTCAGATAAGCAAACTGGATTTGCTCTGTTTGTTATAAATGAAAGATTTCAGGACAGAATATTTCCCCTAGAAACCACCTGATCCCATCCTCTCCCAGTGGTAGTGATAAGCTAGGAAATAGATCTATGATCTGCTTAGTCCATCCTAGCTACCATCTTTCTCTCCATATCAAAGAATAGAACTCACATCCAGAAAGCACAGGATTCATCTATTATTGCTATTATTATTATTATTATTATTATTATTATTATTATTAACTGGACTTAAGGCAAGCAGAGTGGAATTCACCTGTAATCTCAGGCACTTGGGAAGATGAAGCAGATGGTTTATGATTTTGAGGACTATCTAGACTATAGAGCAAGACTGTATTTTTTTTTAAGGATTCATTAGATTTAAGAAAGATCTGGATTCTAGTTCCATCTCCATTAATGAGCATGTATCTTAATGGCAACCATGGGACTAGTATGATGTGATAGAGGCCTGATCTAGAAGTCACATTTCCTGGGTTGCAGCCATAGCTCCGCCTCTAACTGTGACATACTCAGAGGTGTCCTCTATTCACACCTCTATGGAAACTTGCTTTGCGATAAGAAACAAAGATATTTAATCTCACTAACCTTTTAGCTTCCATACATGAACAAGGAACCAGAGCAATATTTTCCAAAGTATAAAGCTGATTTTAGGTGGTCTAAATGAAAACCTACTCATTTAATGTAATATCAGAGAAACATTCCAAGCATATCAAATTGTAACTTCATGGATATTGTTGCTTAAGTGGCATTAAGGTACTTTTTAGGATTTTACAAGTTACTGTCACTACAGGGCATGGTGGCACACACCTTTAATCCCAGTGCTCAGGAGGCAGAGAGAGACAGATCTCTGTACATCTGAAGCCAGCCTGATCTAAGCAGTGAGTTTCAAGACAGCCAAGCCTGTATAGCGAGACCCTGTCTCCGAAAACAATGAAAAGCCAGACATGGTGGCACACCTTAATCCCAGCACTCAGGAGGCAGAGGTAGGCAGATCTCTGTGAGATTGAGGTCAGCCTGGTCTACATTGGGAGTTCTAGGCCAGCTGGGATTATGGGAAGACCAAGCCTCAAAAGACCAAAACACACACACACACACACACACACACACACACACACACAAACAAACAAAAAACAACACACAAACTTGTAGTCAGCATAGAAAACATTAAATAATCATGCTGGGGATACTCAAGTAGGCAAAAATTCTGCGGATGGTACATAAGTGACCGAAAGCTGGAACTCACTAAACTAGGCAATCCCCAAGTTCTCTTCATAATATACATATCCTATGTACATACTTTGGTAACAATATAAATATGTCATTCAGTGATTGGTGTTTATGTTCAATAGATTGGGATGGCCTTAGTCTAGTGAGATGAGTTATTTTCATAAAATCTGCTAGCAAGGCCTTCCAGTTCGGTTCATTCACTACCCTCACTTTCTAGAAGTAACTGAAGCTAAGAAAGTGGGGATGAACCTCAGTGGTACAGCCCTTGCCTAGCGTGTACAGTGCCCTAAGTTCTGTCTTCAGCATGACAAAAAGGCGGGGGGGAGCAGGAAACACCACAAAACCAGTTAGAACAAGAGTAGAAGCTACTTAGAACAAGAGTAGAAGCTACTTCACCTAATTCTTTGCCCAGTACACTTTACCCAGCTGGTCTTAAAAAGAGAAAATGTGGAGCTGGAGAAATGACTCAGCAGTTAAGAGCACTGACTGCTCTTGCAGAGGACCAGGATTTAGTTCCCAGAACTCACATGATGGCTAACAACTGTCTACAACTCCAGTTCCAGGGCATCCAACACTCTCTTCTGGCCCCTGTAGGCCCTGCACACATGGGTCCATTACATACATGCAGGCAAAACACTCATAAAAATAAATTTTAAAAATTTTAAAAGAGAAAATAGTCAACCCCCACCCTCAAATGTGTTGTCTAGTTGAATTCATACATCTTCTCCATTAAGCAGAAAGGCAATATATTTTAAAGCAAGATCAAAAATAATTTTGAAGGAAAATTCAAAGAAATGAGCGCAATTAAAGTGAAAACAACATTATTCTCCTTTGGTTTGTCTAATATTCTTTCCTGTCCTAAACAGGGCCCTGTAAAATACATTCATTCATTCATTCATGCCTGCTGAAATTAACCCCAAGGTAGTGTTGTTTGACTTACAAACCAGAAAGTTTTCCAAATGAGGCAGGGAGAGATTCAACTTATCAAAAGTCTTTTACCTTGATTAATAAACAACACTAAGCCAATTTACTTACTAATGGACAGTGTGAGATCCTGTTGCCTCTTACCTGGAACACAGTCTACTACCCATCAAGGAAGCCCTTCACACCCTAAGCATCTGGCCACCTCCTCTGCTCCCAGGAGGCAGTTCATTTATGCTGATGTTTGATGATGTCACAATGAGATACATCAATCCTCCCTAGTATTCTCAGTAAGTCCTTAGAGGGTCCAGGTGAAAGGACCTTGATTCTGTAGAGATCAGGGTCCAATAGTATGTTTTGGCCTAGGACTAGGATATGGAAAAGAGGAACTAAGACCAGGCATGGTAGCACATAGACTGGAATCCCAGCACTCAGGAGGCAGAGGCAGGAAGATGGCAAGCACAGGGCTAGGCTGAGCTGCGTGGGGGAGACTCCTTCTCAATAAATTAACACATAAAGAAATAAATGAAATTTCAAAAATTAAAAGAAAGAAGCAACCAGGGCTGGAGAGATGGCTTAGCAATTAAGAGCACTGCCTTCTCTCACAGAGGACCTAGGTTCAGTCCCAGCACCCACTGGTGGCTAACAACTGTCTGTAACTCCAGTTCCAAGGGATTCGATGCCCTCTTCTGACCTCCACAGGCACTGCACGACACGGGTGCAATTACATACTGGCAAAACACTCATACACATAAAATAAAAATAATAAATTAAATAAGAAACAACTACAAAAGCCTCCTAGTAGGACATGAACCAAGGTAAAGTTAATAGATAAGCAATGAGGCCTTGAACATGTAACTTAACCATGAAACAGCCTTTCAGCACCCTCTTCTATTCAGCTCCTTATGCTGCAGTCTAATCGATTATTCCCCCTCACAGAAGACACTAAAGGGATAAGAAAAGAGACCTAAAAGGGAAAGGCCTTGATCTCAGAGTGTTGTGTGAGAAAAGTCCCAAGCACTAGGTAGCTGCCAGGCATAGAGATGGAGGAGGGGCTTTCTGCTTGGGGAAGTCCAGTGTTAACACTGTCCTTGTAAAGAGAAAAAGGAATGTTTTCCTCAAACTGCTTATCTAATCACTCTGGAAGGACTACAATTTGATTCCATTTTCTACAAAAGAATAGCACATAAAATTCAAAGCTAAAAAAATAAATATATCGAAGATGAATAATGGCCAAGGTCCAGCCAATGACATTATGTAGCTTACATGTTTTGCAAAGAAAGAATATTGCCAATTTTCAGGTCAGAGGAATTGAGGACAAGGAATGTCCTCTTTTCCTGCCCTCTTTGTGGTATTGGAGGGTTATGGGTGGGGTCGCGAAAGCACATTAGTTATAAGATCCCCTTTGAGATCACTTAGTTTATATTACTAAGATGTAGGATCCTTCAGAAGCCAGCTGGATACTGAAAATAAAGGAAGTGGCTGGGGGCAGAGACTGGGAGTAGGTGTATAAAGAATAGAGGGGACTATGGTAAAACAAGCAAAATACTGACCTGGCAACACAAAATACATCTTTTGGCCAACTGATGCCCAGAGGCCTCCAGTTTGCAAACTCTGATTCATCTTCCTCTATTACAGAGGACACTGAGGCCCTGATAGAGGAAGTGGTCTTCCCAGGGTCACACAATAAAATCATAGTAAGTCCTAGTATCTAAGCCTCCTGATTCCCACTGTATGCATTAAGATAGTAGTCAGTCCTGCCCAAGACACGGGGCATGATTTGCCTCACCCTTTACGGTCATTCCATTACTTATTCCACTTTCCCCTCCTACCTCTTTCCAGTTGCTGTTGACCTGGTGCTTCCTATGCTGAGCTGGTTTGCCGCATGATGCCCTCCACATTTGCCAGCTGAACTGCAGGCTCCTGGCCTCTTTACATAGCAGCCTTTCTCTGCCTAGCATGCCAAGTTTCTACTCACACAAGGCTGTGCAGCTGGCAGCCAGTTGTTTCTTCAACTTTGCACCACTGCTCTCAAACTAGACTCTTGATATATAAGCAAGAAGGCTGAAAGAATCCCATCTGCTTTTTATTTCAGTCTGAGTTGGAGTTACTAAATGTTAGCTTCTAGAACTGCTTTCCAGGTTCCTTTGGGAGATGGAGAAGCCTGGAAGTCCACAGCAAACCACACATTCTTTCCTTTTCAGCCCTTCCAGCTCCTTGCTTTCTGGTGCTGCTCATAAAGCAGCTAGCCATGGGTTGGAAGGTAGCAAAGTCTCAAGTCCAGAATTTTCTCTGGTTTGTACTGTGGAGGCTGAGATTGTACATGATGGAAATAGAATACCCCAGAAAGACTCTCTTTCCCCAAACCACCCTTTTACCAGCCTGCCAATGGCCTGAGCTGTCCACCATTTGGGTGACTACTTCATGCTACTTTTGGATAAAATCACAGAAGATCCCTGCTTAAGTATATTTCTTCAGCAAAGAACAACAGAAGCTAGCACCACTCCCTAACATCTTAGGCTTAGATTCATTTACCAGATTTAGCAAGTATAGCAACCTGAGAGAATGAAACTCAGAATGGATAAACTTTAGTGGGAAGAGATGGAAGATTTGTAGTGTTCCTCCATGATAGTGGCACTAGCATTTTGGGCAAACAACTTGTGTGAACTGAATCTGTTGTATATATTACAGAACATTTAATATTTTTAGCCAGCAAATGCCCGTAAAGACTCTAAGTCCTAAAACACAAATCAATGTCCTCTCCATTACTAAATTCCCCTGAAGCGATGGAACACACACACACACACACACACACACACACACACACACACACACGCACAGAATGAGAGAGAAAGAGAGAGAGAAACATTAGAGAAGCATTTGATATAATGCTACCTATAGGTTTAAAAATCAGAGAAGTCAGAAAACATGAAGACAGTAAATTCTGGAGGAAAAGTTGTCCAAATTATGCATGAGTAATGGATATGAGGATAGCAAAGGGTTTCTTCCATTACAACTACTCTAGAAGAATGTTATCTAACAGACTTAGGCTAAGCAGGATGAATTGCATTTTGCTCATGGGCAAGTATTTTCTCTAGTCTTTTTAAAATATTTTATTTATTTTTTATCTTAAGGGCGTGTTTTGCCTGCATGTATGTAAGTGCACCACATGTGTGAAATGCCTGTAGAGGTCAGAGGATGGCATTGACTCCCCTAGAACTGGAATTACGGTCAATTGTTAGCTTCCCTGTGGGTGCTGGGAACTGAACCAGGTCCTCTGCAAAAGGAGCCAGTGCTCTTAACTGCTGAGCTATCTTTCCAGCTCTTGTTCTCTCTGGTTTTAGCAATAAAAAGCTGAATGGAAAAAGGAAGCATCTATGTCTAGCTGGGCACCAGATAACCAAAACGTCCATGCTAGCCTTTCTGTAGCAGGTGAGTTTTCAGTGGAACTTCCCTCTTGAGGGATTATATGAAGTTGTCCATATTTTCTGACAGGGGAACATCTCTAAGAGGAACATATTAATGAATATCCTTTCTCTGGATTAGAGAATTTGTGGGATATGCAATTCCCATGCACTGAAGGGACTCCTAGAGAGGACATTTAATGAGACACTTCATCTGCCACTCAGACTCAATTACTATTTATCACAATGATTTTGAGGAGAAGATGAACATGTGACAAGAGCTGGCCATTAGCCTCATCAGAGCAACAGGGCCCTGAATCTTTTGGTGGAGGATTAAGAGTGCCAACATTGACATGAGATTGTAAACTCCAAACTTCTCTAGTTTTTATTATTTCATTTTTTATTATTATGCATGTCTATCTGTGTGTGGTTATGTTTATATGAATGCAAGTACTCAGAGGCCAGAACAGGGCATTGGACCCACTGGAGTTGGAATTACAAGTAATTGTGAGCTACTTGTATGTATACGGGAAACCTAACTCAGGTCCTATGCAAGAACAGCAAGCTCTTTTAACCGCTGAGCCATATCTCCAGCCCCTATTTCTCCAGTTTTTGCTGGCATGATGATACATACCTATAATTTCATTTTCTAGGAGACCAAGGCAGGAGGGTTGTAAGTTCAAGGCCTGTATTTCATAGCAAGGCCTTGCCTCAAAAGCCAAACCAAAACAACAAACTTTCTCAGATTTGTCAAGGGCTTGTGCAGATCTGTATTGTTATCCAACCCAAACCCTTCCATCCCACTTCTGAAGCAGGAGGCAATGCCCTAGACTGTAAATAATCAAGGGGGTCTGGTAGTACACCAACAGGTGTTCTTACCTGAGAAGTCCAGCTACATCTTCCCCGAGCGTCTCTTGAATGCACCACTTTTAGACACTGACTGACTGCCTTTTCCTTCATACTCTCAGTATTGAGGCACGGGCCATGCTGTGTTTGAGCAGAAATGGGTGGATCTGAGAGCTGAATGCTACATGGTATACTGCCACATCAATCCAGGAGTTGAATTAGATCACTCAATGGTCAGGCTGGCAACATCCTACTCCCATATGTCACAGAATGTTCTAAAAACAGCAGTCTATTTATTTATTTATTTATTTATTTATTTATTTATTTATTTATTTATATTTTGAGACAGCATCTCATCTATCTCAGGCTGGCTTCTAAGTTGTTATTTACCTGAAGATGACCTTGAACTTCTGATCCTTCTACCTCCACCTCCTGGGGGCCTAAGATTACAGGCATGCACCTCCGTGCCTGGTTTATGTGTGTAGGACCCTGAGACCCTCTTCATTCACCCGCTACCCTCCAATCCCTCCAGACCTCCACTAATTGCTCTTTTAGCTTCTGTAAAATGCTTGGCTGCTGTTTAGACATGCCTAGACATGCCTTGTCATACCCTACTCCCCCTGTGAACCCCCCCTTCCAGGAAACTATAGATTAAGCAAGCCCGGAGATGAAAACTGCCTTATAAGGTAAAAACAGAGACTCCTGGCCCCACAGATAACAGTCAGCACATTCCACAGCCCTGAGAATAGCGCCTACCAATAAGAAACTTCCAGGGCTGCATCTTATACATCCAATCAGTTTAAAATTATGTTGGTGCGCGAGCGTGGGATCCTTGAAGCAACCAAAATGTATCTTTGGTATCCCCCTCCTCTCTTTGTCTAAAACCTATAAAAGGCTCCACTCTCCCTTACTCTGGGCTCTCAGCACGGATCTGTTGAGTTGGTGAGGTCTGAGAGCCCGAGCTTAAGCCCGAATAAACCATAAACCTTTGCTTTTGCATTTTGGTGTGTTGGGTCCTCAGTGGTCTTTTTGGGGTCCAGTGGATGAGGTACAACATGTGGTGCTAGGGAGTGACCTCAGGGCTAGGCAAGCACTCTACCAACTGAGTTATATCTCTAGCCTATCAGTCTGTTTTTAACATTCCCAAAATATCCCACCAGCATTCACTAGATTAACATACAATATGTTCTGCAGAATTTAGAAAGCACAGAAATGCTCAAAGAGGAAATGCACTTGAAATGAACGCCAAATTCTATTTTGAAAAATACTATCTCAACCCAGGAAGTCTGCAATTCCTGAACCAAACAGATTCTGCTCAAAGATGCAGAGAATGAGATCTGGGCCCTCCCTCTAGCCATTAGAGACCTGGTAGGGAGTAGAAAAGGAAGCCCAATGCCAGGAAGTCCCTAAAGTGCTCTGTCCCAGCTGATCAGTTATAACAAGTATTAGACTGAGTTCCCTTGTGTCCGTTCTCTAGTTTCTCTGGTATAGCTGGGATATGGGTGAGAAAATGATTTGCCCACATTACGTTTTATGAGTGGCGACACTAATAATAATAGTTCATATTTACTGAATGTTTGCAGTGTGGAAGGCTTCCTGATGCTTCACAAGCGTCATCTCTTTTAATCTCTTCATTAAAGCTATGAAGTAGGTGAGTAGCCCCATTTCACAGATGGGAAAACTGAATTTCTAAATGGAAAAGTGACTTGTCTGAAGTCATGCAGCCAGCAAGTAAAGGTGTGGAGCTGACATCCATCCAGAGGTTTCCACTGGGACTCTAAACTAATCCCAAAGAAAAGCATCTTTGCAAGGTATGAAAGGAGAGGAGATCTAGTTATCTAGAAGTAGTTACAACCCAAAGAATGTTGTAAGGGGGTCTGGTGAGTATACCCTAAAGCAAGACAGGAAAAATTTTGTGTTTTGGTGGGTGTTTTTCACCCTTCTTAGCCTCAAGCTTGTCATCCACAGGGCTAAAATACATGTGTAACACCTATCTCGTGCATTTTTCAGATCAGGGGTCTTTCCCTGATCCAGCAGTTCATGCAGCAGACCTCATTCGATTGCATCCAAAAGAATACATATGTTTTTAAAATATTTTATTTATTGTTTTTATTTTATGTTATGAATGTATTGCCTGAATATTTGTAAGTGCACTCAGGTTGTGCAATGTCTGTGGAGGTCAGAAAAAGGCATCAGATTCCCCCAGAACTGGATACCCCCAGAACTGACGGTTGTTAGCCACCACATCGATGCTGAGAATTGAACCTGGATCCTCTGCAAGAGCAGCCAGTGCTCTTAACCACTAAGCCACCTCTCCAGCCCCAAAAATGCGTATCTTAAATGACTTGCTGCACCTAGACCTTTCTGGAGAAGGAGGCAGATGGCAAGTCAATAATCAAATCTAAATACTTATTCATTAGATTTTCTTTTTAAAGCTATTCTAAGAGAAGTTCTGCACTTAAGCCATACTTACTACAATCATCTGCATTCTCTTCCTGGAAAGAGTTCATAGCTGGTCACAACATCTTTGGCCCTGCAATTCTCCCCTCGTACCTTGATAACTACACAGTGTGACCAAGAAATGGCTCTGCGAATTCCAGTAGAGGATGCATACAGAAGAATTTGCACTCTTGAGCTCAGACTCACTTTGACCTCCAGGAAGTTTAGGGTATCTTGATTTGAGTATCAAGTGTAAGACATTTCAAAAGATGTTGAGGCCTCTCTGAATTCAACCCCCACTGTAAAAATGAGAAGGACTTCAAGTATAATGATGAGGAATGTGTTAAAAAGACTAGTCAGAAATTGAATTTTTAAAGTAATAGAAGATCATAGGAGTACTGTCATCTAAGTAAAAGCAACCTGTGGGTGGTGCCACCCTGGGCAGGTGGGCCTGTGTTGCATAAGAAAGCAAGCTCAGCAGGGTCCAGGAGAGCAAGCCAGTAAGCAGCATTCCTCTATGGCCTGTGCTCTAGCTCCTGCCTCCAGGTTCCTGCCCTGAGTTCCTACCTTGGGCCTCCTGATGAACTGTGACCCAGGAGATGTAAGATAAAATAAACTGTTTCCTCCCAAAGTTGGTATTGGTCTGAGTGTATTGTCACAGCAATGGAGAGACAAACTAGGACACCTTCAAAGCCCAAGTCAGCTGCATCTGACTTATTTTATTTTATTTTATTTTATTATTTTTATTTTATGTGTATACATATATTGCCTGCATGTAGGTTAAGTGCACCCATGTCGTGCAATGCCTGTGGAGTACAGAAGAGGCTGTCAGATCCCCTGGAACTGGAGTTATGGACAGTTGTTAGCTGCCATGTGGGTGCTAGGATTCAAACCTGGGTCTTCTGCAAGAACAACCAGTGTTCTTAACTGCTGAGCCACCTCTCCAGACCCTGCATCTGACTATTTCAAATCGCATCAGTTGATCTCTTCTCTATGTAGTATCATTCCTCATCTTGAGAACTTGATGAAAACTATAGGCCACATTCCTCAAGGAATGTGTGGAAGCATGAATGAGGTGCATGTTTGCACACACATGTGCACAGAAGTACATGCACACCTCTGTGTATACAATTTAGTCCTTGTAATTTGCACAAAGGAGTTACACTCAAGGAAAAATGAAGAAAATCTGGGAATAGAGAATTTGCCTGTGGAATCATCCTTCCCCATAGGCGTTCACTCACCCTGACCTGGCAACTTCTCCCAAACCCTTTGACTACTTGTTCCATCCTCTGTTTTCTAACCTCATGCTGTCATTGATTACACAGGGTTCATTGCTGCCATGACCCTTCTCCACCAACGTGGGAAACCCCATACTATCAGGACTCCATTTGGAATAATGAGCTAATTCCCTTGACAAACAGATCCCAATTATTAAGTTAGACAGAGACCTTCAGATCCACTAGCACTTGCATTTGAACTGGAATCTTCTGGAAATAATAGGGAGCTATTGGAGATTGTGCTTTCAGAACTACTGCTCCTCTGACCTATGAGAATGCTCACTTCTGTCTACTCTAGAATACATGATACAATGTTAACTATACAAAATAGAGATAAATATATAAATAAATATGAGAGCACAACAACCAGTTCAGTTTGATGATGGTTTTCCCTAAACATCTATCTTCAAACTCTGTTTCTAAAATTTTGTCACTGTTCTCACTGGCCTATCATTTCTTCACACACCTACCTCAAAAGATTTCAGTCAGAACTACTAAGGGGGAATAATTAGAGAAAGAATCCTTACAGAAGTTGGTTCCATATCCTTCTCGTGGAAGAATGACCACTGGATGGAAAGCTTGTCCAGGGATGCCACAGTGGTGGTGTAGAGGCAGAGAAGAGTGACATTAGATCCAACAGTCACATTCACGAAACTGTCTGGGATGGTCACCTGTACCATACTAACCTGACCTGAAAAGGCAATCAACAGAAAATTAATAGTACATACTTGCATTCTGGTAACACTTTCCTCACAAAATGCAAATACATCTTGTGTAGAGACTCCAAAATGAAAAGAGGATAGAGAGAGACATACAGGAAAAATGAGCAGACAGTGGAGGCAAGGGTTTCTAAATTTCGTTAAGTTATGATGTAAAGATGGTCAAATTCTAGTGATTGTGAGGTAACAACAATGAATTGGGAACTCATGTGTGAGGGTCACATTACACACGGCTTCTCAATCTTGTCCAGCTACATCAAAAGGCCAGTAAGTATAGAGATCAACCAACCCAGATTTCCCAGAATCAAGAATGTGGATCAAGAGTGTTTCTTAAACTGGCAATTAGTGGCTGCTAGGAAGGGGAAAAACAATGTCTTACAGGATTGGGACTCTTGGTGGGTCCAGTGGATGGACCCACACTGAAGGATATTGGGGGACACAAATCATACACTATAGGCATATATGTATATATGCAAGAGTTCATTAAATTGGGTGGGGAGCAGTGGAGGGAGGTGGGGAGAGAGAAGAAGATCTAAATGTCATCAAAAGTATAGTGTATGAAAATTGCACAACTTCAATAAAAAGCAAAAAATATTGTAACAAAAAAATAATATTCCTTAAACATGGACATTTAGTTTTAAGACGGGATAAATCACAGGCAAAACATGCTGGCTTTTCTAGGGTTTTCAAGGCTAAAACTAGGAAAATTCTGGGTAAACTGGTGTGAGTCAGACTACTTTGTATGTATGCAATATACCTTGCAAGATCTAAGTTATAGTCATGAGAGCACTAAGATGTTAGTATTCTTTTAAGCATCCATCCTTTCATGGGTATACAGTGGAAGTAACTGTATACTGCAAAATCTATAAGACAAACAATTGTCACTTACTCAGTGACTAACGGAACATATGTAGTGTATTTTTCTTTTTTTTTTTTTAGTTTTAACTTCCAATACCATAAATGTAGATAGAAACATTTCACATAAAGTAAGCTTTCTGAGATATATCAATACTTTTTTGTGGTGTTGAGGATTGATCACAGGGCTTGTGCATGCTAAGTAAGCGTTGTACCACTAAGCTACAACCTCAGGCTCTGGTTATTGGTTTCTAATTTGACCAAATTGTTCTGAAAGTACATGCTTTGTATAATTTCACTTATTTTAAATTTGTTTAGGTTTGTTTTATGGTCAAATGAATGGTCTCTCTTGTCAATGTTTTATAGGTGCTTGGGGAAAAATTCATTTTGCTATTGTTGGATGGCATGGTTTCTATAAGAATATGTAATTTAATACACCATGATGCCTACTGTACACAAGGCACTGGGTTCAATCCCCAGCACCACAAATTTTAAAAAAGACAAAACAAATCACCATGACTAAATCAAGATAGATCCTATTATATGGTTTTCTCTCAGATAGCCCATATTCTTGTTGATGTTCTATTTAACAGATTTATCCTATGTAATAGATTTACCTGTTTCCAGGGGGAGGATGTTGAAGTTCTCAACTGTATTTGTGGGTTTGCCTCTTTCTCATTCTAGCTCTCTCAGTTTTTGCCCATTTATTTTGAGAGTGTATTGTTTGGTATGGACACATTGAGACTCATTTTGCAGTCCTGCTGTATTGTGTCTGTTATTTTTAGGCAATGTCATTCTGTGGCTAGTTTTCTTTGCTCTGAAGTCTGCTTTATCAAATATTCATATAGCTGGTCCAAGTTAAAAAAAATAATGCTTGCTTTGTGTATCTGTTTTCTATCCTTTTTCTGTCAATCGTTTGATTTAATGTGAATTTCTCTTAATAGCATATAGTTAGATTTAGCTCTCATATAGCTTCATATCAACATACTTATTTGTAGGTCAGCACTCAGGTATGTCATTTCATTATCTTTTCTTTCTTTCTTTCTTTCTTTCTTTCTTTCTTTCTTTCTTTCTTTCTTTCTTTTTTTTGGTCTTTTTTATACAGGGTGTCTCTGTAGCCCCAGCTAGCCTGTAATTCACTATGTAGACCAGGTTGCCCTTGAACTCACAGAGATCCACCTGCCAATGCCTCCCAAGTGCTGGGAATAAAGGCCTATGCCAACAAGCCCGGCTTATTATTTCTTCGGTGTTTGGGTTTTTTGTTTGTTTGTTTGTTTGTTCTTATTCCTTGTTTTCTCTTTCTTGCCTTTCTGATAGCTCAATATTTTGATGTTTTAACTTTATTTGTTTGGAGTGTGTTAAAATACATATCTTCAGAGTTTTCATAGTCGTTGCTCTGAGCATTGCACAAAGCACAACAATGCACTGGTGTCAGTATTTTACCAGTTTTTTAGGTTGACCACACTCCAGGGGAAAGACTCACATCCAAGAGTATTAGACCTGATAGGCCTTAAAAAAATAAAGAAGACGAAGTGGGGGTGGGAGATGGGAATGATCTGAGAGGAGATGGATAGGGCCTGAATATGATCAAAATAAATCCTCAGAAAAAGAATAAACTATATTTTTTTAATTTACCAGTTTGAGTGATGTGTGCAAATTTCACTTCTATTTAGATCCCATTACCTTTTCCATTTTAAAACATTAATGCTTTGTGTACAAGATAACGGTCTAAGTATAGGATAAGATAATGGTGCATGGTTGTGTGTGTGTGTGTGTGTTTTGCTTTTTGAGACAGGGACTCCTGCAGCCCCGGCTGGCCTAGAACTCATTAAGTACATCAGGCTAGCCTCGATCTCACAGAGA
>NW_008355642.1:3928842-3930674 GCF_000622305.1 Nannospalax galili
CACCCATGATATGCAATACCCAAGGAGGTCGGAGAGAGGATTGGATCCCTTGGAACTGGGAGTTTCACAGGGTTTTTAGCTGCCATCTGGGTGCTGGGAACCTGGGAACCAAACCCAGGTCCTCTGCAAAAGCAGTCAGTGCTCTTAACCACTGAGCCATCTCTCCAGACCTTTGTGCAGTTTTTGTTTCAGTCATCACATATTATTTACAGGACTCATGAGTTAAAGCACAGTCACCTGTATGTACTCATATTTCTGTTCTTTCTTTTGTTCCTTCTGTTTTCCTAAAGTCCCACAATCTTTTTTTATTGTATACTTTGAAGAAATTCCTGTAGCCATTCTTAAAGTGTTTGTCTGCCAGCTATAGCTCTTTTCTCCTTTTGACTGAGAATCTCATTATGTCCACTGAATTCTTGAAGTATAGCTTCACTGAATGCAGATTCTTTTCTTTTAATCTCTGCTCTACTGCTGAGCTTATCAGCATGTTTCTTATTTCTCAATTATACTTTTTCAGTTCTACAATTTTAATCTTTTGGTGGGGGACAAATAACCCAAATTTGTTAAAAAATAACTCAAAGTGGAGAAAAACATCAAGGTGAATTTACAGATTCAAAGAGTCTTCAGAACTGGAGATGTGACTCAGGGAGAGCATACTTGCCTAGATGTACAAGGCCCTGATTTGGATTGCCATCCTTGTAGAAAAAGTCTTTAAAAAAATAAATGACTGCAACTCTTACTTGACTTTTTTATTTTAAATTGTATTTAAATAAGAAATAATTATACATCTATGAGAACATTTAAAATTTATTCTCAGGTATTTTGAAATATATATATTAATATTAGCTATGGTCAACTTGCTATGCAATAGGTCTTAAAACTTATTCCTCCTATCTAAATGGAACTTTGAATCAGTTGAACATCTATTTTGTGCCCAAACAATACTAAATACTGGAGAGACACTGTTCAATAAGACAGTCCCAATCTCTACATGCCTCTTTCAAGGCAGCAGAAAACACAGATCAAGATTGTGGTAAATGAACAATGTGACTCAAACATTTCCTAAATTTTTATAATAGAAGACATAAACTAACTTGCAATCTGTAAAAGCTCAGCAATAATACATTGGAATTTAGACAGTAATTTCAAATTTTAAAATGAGACATTTTAAAGGATACTACACATTGTCCTGCAAATAGGTAACAAGTGGCAAAGCAAAACCTCCAGACCATTTTATTGGCCATATTCCAAATATTCAGAACCATAATCAATTCTCAGATTCTGAGGAAAAGATATTTCAGAGCTTAAAGCTATGGAATTTAAGATTAGCTTTTTAAAAATGTAAAACCATTCTGTTATTATATATTATTTAAACCTCTGAGATCATCCTCCAGCCCAACAACATCCAACAGAACTTTCTGTAGAGATGATGGTGATGATGGTGGAAATGTTCTGTTTCCACACTGTCCAATTCAGTAGTCACTAGTCACATGAAATGTGGCTAGAAAAACCGAGGAAGTAATATTATAATTTTATTTAACTTAAATTAATTCAAGTTTAAATAGTCACAGCTGTAATAGTAGGCGGGAGACATTTCTCTGAATGTCAAGTGTAAATAATTTTCTTTAGATTTATTCATTCTAAGTTGAAAAAAAATTTAAATTGTGGCTCTCTGCTTCCCTGGGCCTGTACCACCGGCTAACTCTCCTAGCCTACACTACTATCCTCAGGCCTCTTGGGGTAAGTCTACAGCGCAGCTCTCCGCGCCGGGACTCCCTAAGCCTCATTCACCCTTCCATCCCCCCCCCCTCGCCGCTCTATACTCCTAGTTTGAC
>NW_008355642.1:3936942-3944429 GCF_000622305.1 Nannospalax galili
TTATTCACAGTATTAAAAATAAACTTTTCAATTGATGTTCTTTTATAGTAATCTAATTGCAATGGATTTTATTGATGTATCTGTGACTTGTAAATGACATGAAGACTTATATAGAAAGGTACTTTAAAAAGTAGTTGTTGGTTTATACTGAGTACAATATTGTATAACTGTAATAATTCAACTGTAAACCTAAAAATTTACAGCCAAATTTGAAAGAGATGCATCCTACCTCAGGAAAACGTTATTGAATATGTCAATTGTGTTGTAATGATATGCTTCTTCTAAGTATGTTGTTATTAAATAAATCATTTAAAAAAAAATTTAAATTGTGAAAATCAGAAAAACACACTATGCATTAAATGAATAAATAACAAGCTAAAGACTAATACCTAGTGTAAACAAAACCCAAGATTATAATTTTTCTTACTAATTTAACTGAATTAATAAGCAAAGAAAAATTGCACATGTGACTGAAATACATGAGACTTCTTGTAAAAATAAGTGCTTATTGTTAGAGGAAAATAATCCAAGATGTGTATGTTTAAAATAATCAACATTTTAAAATATCTTAAATGTTTTTGATTTTGGTAATGATTATAATTCATTTAATGCATTTAATTATTATCTTATTTCTATGCCATAGCAAAAATATTGTTCAATTATTCGTATTTAACCGGTGCATTTCAAGTGATTTAGTTTTTTAAATATTTTATTTATTTTTTTTATTTTATGTGTATGCATGTATTGCCTGCACCTAGGTAAGTGCACCCATGTCGTGCAATGCCCACGGAGGACAGAAGAGGCTGTCAGAATCCCCTGGAACTGGAGTTACAGACAGTTGCTAGCTGCCATGTGGGTGCTCGGATTCCAACCTGGGTCTTCTGCAAGAACAGTCAGTGTTCTTAACCACTGAGCCATCACTCCTGCCCCAAGTGATTTAGTTTTAATCAGTTTCATTTTGAGTTAAAAAAAATAACATAAAACAACCAAATGAACACCCAGTTTTTGTGTTTGACTTCAAAGCCAACATTCAAATATATTACTTCTTTCAAATGCATACATAATACACCCCAAAATGAAAACAAAGTTAACATATCTTTCCAACAAGTGACTTATACATATTACAAGTAACTAAAATGATATGTATATATTTTTGCAAAAGAGATTTTTGACTGAAATTAGTTTTGCTGAAATAGAAATGAAAATAAGGCCTCCTAAGAAGTCACTGAAAGTATTTTGATTAAAATAAAGTCTTCCCTGGGGGGTGGAGAGAGATGACTCAGAGATTAAGAGCACTGGCTGCTCTTCCAGAGGACCCAGATTCAATTCCCATGTGGTCCATAACTCTAGTTCCAGGGGATCTGATGCCCTCTTCTGACTTCCATGGGTACAGCCTGACATGGGTGCACTTACATACACGCAGGCAATACAGACATATACATAAAATAAAAATAGTAAAAATAAAATAAATAAAATCTTCCTTAATATTGATTTTAAATGTGATTATAAAATCATTTCTGGGCGTTTGAGGTTTGGACTGGTGAACCATTCTTTCAACAAACATTTACTAGGTTTCCACTAACTTCTAGGCACCATACTTGATACAAAAAAGTGGCATTTACTGGGAAACAAGTATAGGTTGGGCAGTAAATTGTACATTAATGGAAACATCATCAATTTTCCAACAGCCATATCTGGATCAACTGATGGCTCTGGATCACTGAAATGATCTGGATCTCTTGAAAGGCAGGTATAGAATATCTAAATCTTCTTTTCTATACCATCCATATGAATGTAATGACAGCAAATGACATATTCTATCCTACTTCCATTCCATCTGTTCGGCTGACTACCAGATTTTGCTTTGAGCCAGTTAGACCATATATGCATAGATATACAGCAACTTAAGAAAAATTACTCAAGTATTTATTTTTCACTAGTGCCATGTACTAAACTCTCAGGTAAGATTCCAATATCATCCTAAATCATTTTTTAAACTGTATAAAAATGGTGTGCAAGGCATAGGCCCCGTTTTTAATGTAATAGACATACTTACAAAGAAAAAAAACCCTGATAATTCACACAAATCTAAGTAGTAAGATTGTAGGTAGTATATATTTTTTATTTACAATTTTCCATGTTCTCAAATTTGTTATAGTGGACTATAGTAGTGATCTATTATGTATATAATGAGTAAAAAAATAGATATGTGTTATTTATAATGAAAGTCATTCATGCACCTGTTATAACCCTGTGTCTAGTAGAGACCACAGTAGGGCCTCAAATAGAGAATAAAATGTTGACTGTGTGATCATAGAATTTTGGTACAGAAAACCTAAGGTTTGACCCAACTAGCTAATAGTTGAAGGGAGGGACAAAGATTCTCATTATCTAAAATTGAATTTAAACAAATATCTAATGCTAAGTAACAGAGTTACATGTATTTCCAACTCTATGTCCTAGCTAGGCCATGGGATGAATGCATTAATGCTTTCTGGTGAGTTTTGACTACAAATAACATCTTCATTTAAACATTTAATAATGAATATTTTAAAATTTTCTGTAAACCACAAGACAGCATTGAAATTAACACTTTTTCTTAATTATAAAATTAGTATAGGAGCTAGAAAAGTAAAGTGGTAGAGTCCTTGCCTAGCAAACAACAGGCCCTAGGATTTACCTCCAGCACAGCCAAATATATTATATACATGCGTGTATATAATGTTGTTTCTAGGAGACCTGAAAAGTATGGGAAACCTGGGAAATAAAAATCAATATATTTTTGTTTAAGATTTTTTATTATATATGAGTGTTTAGCCTGCATGTATGTAAGTGCACCGTGTGTGTGCAGGTGTTCCTGGAGGTTGGAAGACTGTGTTGGATCCCTTGGAACAGGAGTTAAGGATAGGTGTTAGCCGCCATGTAGGTGCTGGGAATTGAACCTGGGTAAACTGGAAGAGCAGCAAGTGCTCTTAACTGCTGAGCCATCTCTCCAGCCCCCAAATCAAAATCTTTAATCCCATCACCTACAACTAACCATGATTAATATATTACCTTCTATTATAGCTATGTTTGTGCATCTTGGCTTTTCATATATTTTGTTCTCAACATGTTCATGTACCATTTAAATATTCTTATTAAATCACATTATAATGACTGCCTAACATTATTCATGGTTTTAAAAATTCCTCTTTGTTGATAAACAACATTGTTGTATCTACCAAAGATCTTATTTATCATAAAAACAAATTCAAAATATATCTGGTATTTAAAAAATAGGAAAAGAAAATAACTTTCCAAATTAATTATCTCTCCTGAGTTTAGCCAACATTGGGATTTTTTTTTTGGCTCTGAAAATAATTTTGTTCTGTGTGAATCATTAAAACGAACCATACTGAGCACAATAATAAATCGCTCATATAATTTCCAAATATATTCTTAGGATTGGAAAACCAGACTCCCTTAGAAATTTTCAGTAATAAAGCTCTCAGGAAACTTCTGTTCTCTACACACGTATGCTCATGTAGGCTTGAATGCTGGCTCTGATTACTGAGGTCAAGCAAGTCAACTACAGTCGGCTTAAAGGAAATGCTAATAAAACAGAAAAATGTATACCGAGCATAAACTTTGGTTTCTGAGTAAGTTTACTTGCTCACCTTTCAAACTAAAGAAACTATTTTTTTTCTGAGAAATTCATTTCAGAAGCTCTGTAAAACAATTTTACTCCAGACTGACCTCCCAAACACCAACATGGCACATATTTGCTAAGCAAGAGTTCTGAAAACTACTCAGTGCACGGGAAGATTTTACGTAAAAATTTGTAATTTCAGTCTAAAAGCACTTAACTTCCAATTACTGTTGGTGGTTGAGAGATCTGTTCCTTACCTGCAAAGCAGTTTAAAATCAGAAAGACCTTCCAAACTTCGAACACCGTCATGGTGAGATTCATTGAGAACAGCAAGGGCCAGTCTGTAGCTTGCCTGAACTAGGCTGGGTCTCAAACTGGCTTCTTCAAATCACACCGAGGTTTGCCTGCCTTATCTTCTGGGCATCACCAAGCAAATAGGCCTCTTAGGGCTTACTTATTGGATACAGACCTTTCTCAGAGTAGATTTGCTTTTCTTTGAAACACTTTTTTACTGGGTGTGTTCCCTTGATGTATTTGCCACTGCGTTAATAATAAACTCACATATTTAAATTCTTCAAGTTCTTTGTACAGATTCTCTTTGGTCCCATTGTTTAAAACCAATCTTGTTAAAAATTGTACTTGGAGGGGAGAAGATATAGTTGGGAAAGAACCTATCAAAATAAAAGTTGACAAGGCTAATTAATTTCTAATGTTTCTATCAAAGTCTTAGCGCATTGATTCACTAACCTCCTTTCACAAATTAGGTTAGTAAATTGGTGCTATAAGCTTTCCTGCGTAGCTGAGGTTCAGCATAAGAGCACAGGGATAATAAAGTGAAAAAGCCTTCATTCCTAGGGAAACAAATTCTAGACATGTCACTTTTATGAAGCACTGACAATGTCACTTCCCTCCACCAAACTTGGTAGTAGAATTCCATTTTTATGTTTCCCAAGGTGGAAACATTTTGGCACTTACTAATGTAATTTTGCAAAAATCAATGTTTCAAGTCTTCCATTAGATGAACCTGAATTTTTGCAAAATTAAATTACTTGACAGATGCTTCGGGGTTTCTTTGGAAATCAGGGGTTCATTAGTAGGGCATGGGAGAATGCACAGATGAGAAGCTTTCATGTGAACATGAACTTCTGATAGAGTTTCTTTCATGCTGAAATTACTATGAGAAACCTAAGGGCCTTTCCCAGCTCTTTCCGTATGGTCTCTAGGTCCTGCTACTTCCATCTCTACAGTGACTCTCAGATTTGTCTCTTCTCCAGTTTGGTGCTTCCACTGTGGTCCAGATAGTCAACTCTTCATCCCTAGTCTACCACAGCAGCTCCCACTCTGAAAAACGCATTTACAGTAACATCTTCCATAGACTATCAGTATGCCTAGAGGCTTTCATCGGGATGCTCAGCCCTCCATGATCTGGTCCTTATTAGGACTTGAATCTTAGCCATGTAAAACACTCCCGCCTCAGAAAACCATTTCACAGCCACCAGGCCTGACCCTTCCACTTGTTCATGTCAAACCTTGGCTCCAGAGATTTCTGTCACTCCTTAGAATTTTCTCTTCCCTTTTGCTGTCCAAGAATATTCTTAGATTTTTGACAAATGTACATGCTAGCTCTCTGGGAAATTCCTAACTTAATTCACATTTTGTATACCTTTTACTTAAAGGGAATCAGTACTGAATAGTTGATACTCAGCTGTTCCCAGAAGTTTCCAATTTAACTGAATCTCACCTAAATTCAATGGCTAAGAGTTCTCACAGGGACAGATACCAGTTCTTATACAAGAAGTTTATAACTTACAAAAGGATATGACCGAAAATGTACTTAAGAATCTACACTCTTGCAGAAGTAATGTCATGAATATTATTTCCAGACCTATAAAACACATAGTTAAGCACTGGCTTAATTCTGAATGCTGGGCCACAGAGAATGGGGAGGAAGAGAAGGAGCAACAGCTGGCAGAGAGAAAGCATTGCATTTACCCCTCAAGGCATGAATTGTGCACAAGACATTTTTCTGCAAATAGCTGTTTCCTATACTGACACCCACTTTCCCTGACTTACTAGGCTGCCATTAGAAGAAAACTCACTCCCCATATTCCTCATGCTCCAAATTTCCTTTGTCCTTTCTATCTGTATCCCTCCAAGAAACATGCCCTTTACACAAGCAGGTCTCAGTCATATGACAGGAGGAAGAACAATTCCCAACCTGTTTACACTATTGGTAATAGATTGCCTGTGTCCGCCACATACATCTCTGATCAAGAGGACTACTAATCAATGTAATAAAGAAAAATAGTATGAGAGGGAAATTTTATACAGGAAGACACCTTGTAGGGTGGCCCTTTGGAGGCCCGCATCATCTCTCTCAGCCCTGGTTAAGCCTTGACCCGAACATCCACCAGTTCTCCAATAGATCCACGGTTTTCACCATGGTTTCACTAGAAGCCATTGGCATTTCCATTGGTATAGAGGTGAAATGGAGAAAGAAAAATTTAAGGATGGTATTTTTCAACCAGGGGGTACCCGTGTTTCCTTCCATGTCTCATATGTGACCATTGTAAGGTGACAAAAATAACTGATCATTACAATTATGATATTTTGGGGAAATGGAAAGAGTATTAGTCATAATTACAGGAGGTGGACAATATAAACCTTGACTGTGACAAGCTTGGATGTCTGGACTCCTCTCCGCAGAGGACTGCTAGGCACAATGTAGGCGCAGTGCATTAAGTGTGGAAAAGCTTGCTGATTAATGTAACACGGCTAAGGAATTTCCCTAAGATGAGTGGAATAGATGATTTGATGGTGCTGCTAAAACCCATCTGCATCAGGCTATTTCATTTGAATTCAAAACACTCTGGAACATTTAAGTAAAATACTTACACCGCTGCTATGTAAAACCTAGCTGGGAAAGGAGTTCTTTCTAAGAGATATTGCAAATTCTCTACTTGCAACTGAATTTTGATATTTCTTGACCATTGCTCAAAAGAAGTGGGCCATTTGCTGACACAAAATACCAGTCTTCTCATTTTTATAGGGCTTTATCATTTTTAAACTTCTTTTCCACTTTTCCTCCATGGTTAGACAATAAAATAGGTAATGCAGGTATTATCTACATTGTCTATATAAGAAAACTAGAACTTAGAAACGTGTTTTTCCTAAGACCACATAGCACACATCAGAAGCTGTTCCTGTCATACCGTCACACATGTCACACTGATTATAAATGTGACAAATACACTAGTCCTGTCAAGGTTTCCTCTTGAAAACTTTCAAAAATACGTGGTATCTGATAGTCTCTCATTTTTAAGTTAAAAATGACAAAACTAACACATTTTGAATGCAAAGGAATTTCTAGAACAAAGAAGCGTACAAAGAAATAAAAGGCCACCACTGTTTCTTCCTCCACATCCACTATTCACACATCCTTCATGTGTGCTTTCATGGCCATGTCACAAGCAGCAGGAATTTAGCATGCTTCTCCACCTTTTACTATCTGATTATATACATACATACAAAGATACACAAGGAACCTGGTGTGGTGGCTCAGGCCTTTTATTCCAGCACTTGGGAAGCTGCAGGAGAAGATTGCTGTGAGTTCAAGACCAGCCTGCACTATAGAGTCTGAGACCTGTCTCAAAATATAACCTTTACAGAGACACGATGATTTTTTAAACATAAAAATGATAAGCTGGTTCCTCATATAGGGGATAAAGAGAAAGAAGCAGTTCAACAGAAGTAGGATCATAGGAGCAAGGGTATTAGTAAGGAAGAAAGGGGGGGAAGTGGGGGCACCTTAAGTGGGAAAACCATGATAGAGGGGGGAGACGATACAAGAGAGAAACAA
>NW_008355642.1:3945709-3962479 GCF_000622305.1 Nannospalax galili
AAAAGAAATTTAAAATAAAAAAAATGATAAGCTGGGCGTGGTGGCACATGCCTTGAATCCTAGCACTCAGGAGGCAGAGGCAGGTGAAGCTCTGTGAGATCGAGGCCAGCCTGGTCTACATAGCAAGTTCCAGGCCAGCTGGGCTACAGGGGAGACCCTGCCTCAAAAAAAAGAAAAATAAATAAATAAAATAAAATAAGATTATATTATGGTGTTCTATAATTTGGTTTTCCACCATAAAATCATCTCTATTATCTCTGTCTTTATGTGCAATTACATCTACAAACCTGTGTTACCTGTTTTAAGACTTTGAAGCATTTCATAGTATGAATGTACTGTAACTTATTTAACCTTTTTCCTATTGAATAGTAAATCATTTCTATTATTTTACTGTTATAAACAACAATACAATGAACATCTTTTTGTCTAGATCTCTGTCCATTTTTGTGATTATTTCTGTCAGTTGGGTCCCTCCTAGTTCTGTAATCATTTCTGTAGACTGGGTCCCTAGAGAAGGAATTGCTGAATCAAAGGACATGAATATTTTAAATTTTGGTAGACTTCAACTTGTCCAGCAGAAATTCTTCAGAGAGCTACACCTCTATCAAGAGTATGTGAGAATGCTTGTTTCTCATAGCCTTGGTAGCAATGAATATTGTATCTCTTATTTGCACTGGCATCGTAGTTAAAAATTGATTATTGCATTGATGCTTTAATTTGTATTTCTATGCCTTGCTTAACGCATTCTAAGTAGCTGATGAAGCACAGTAAGCCCTCAAGTTAAAGTCAGTTCTAGTACTCTCTAAATATCTCTCAGAGCTGTGCTGTCAAATATGCTCACTCATGGCTTTTGAACTCTTACAAGGCAGCCAAGTTTTTTTTTTCATTTTCCATTTTTCTTTTTATCTTTTTTTAAAAAAATATTTTATTTATTATTTTTATGTGTATGTGTGTATTGCCTGTATGTAGGTGAGTGCACGCGTGTCATGCAATGCCCACGGAGGACAGAAGAGGCTGTCAGATCCCCTGGAACTGGAGTTACAGAGAGTTGTTAGCTGCCATGTGGGTACTGGGATTCAAACCCAGGTCTTCTGCGAGAACAACCAGTGTTCTTAACCACTGAGCAATCTCTCCAGTCCTCGTTTTCCATTTTTCATATGTGTAGGTGGGTGTGCATGTGTGCATGTGAGTATGTGGGGGCCTGAGGTTGATGTTGCGATTCATCCTCAATCGCTCATTAAAGTGGCCAGTTTGAATTGAAATGTGTTGAGGTGCAACATATACATCTGATTTTAAACACTTAGAATGAAAAAATAAAGCAAAATACCACTAATTCTTATTGACTTATGATTACATACTGAAATGATAACATCTGGATTAAATAAAATATTAAATCTTCTAAAGGGGGACTAGAGAGATGGCTCAGCAGCTAGACAACCGGAGTTCAGTTTCCAGTACCTACATGGTGGCTAATAACCACCCATAACTCCAGTTCCAGGGGATCCGATGCCTTCTTTCGGCCTTCATAGGCATTACATGACATTGCTGCAATCACATACATGAAGGTAGATCACTCCCATACATAAAATAAAAATTAATCAATAAATTATTTGGTCTTTTTGAGACAGGGTCTCCCTGTAGCCCCAGTTGACCTGGTATTCGCTGCATAGGCCAGGCTGGCCTTGATCTCAAAGAGATCCACCTGCCTCTGCCTCCCGAATGCTAGGATTCAAGGCATGCACCACCATGTCCACCCTGGAATAATTTACATTTTAAAGAAATGAGGTGTAATCATAAAATAAAGAGTCTATTACCTTTGATTGGATTGGGAACCGGCTCAGAGGCAATCTGAGGTTGACAAAAGAGATCAATGCCATTTTTGTGGAACTAATATGTGAGTCAGAGAGATGAGGGACAGGATGAGAAAAAGAGACACAGAGAGACACAGAGAGAAACAGAAAGAGACGGAAAGAAATAAAAATAATGAGAGTAGAATAACCTTTTTCACAAGTATCATTGGATCATCACAACAGTCATCATGAGGAAATTGTAGTTTATTGGATTTCTTAAATATTTTTATGTTTGGTATATTTTTAGTTTTTAAAAATTACATATGAATAGACATAGAATTGTCAGTGCTTGGACCCTAAATATTTTATTTATGTTGAATGGTTCCAAAGTAGGTATTTCAAAAACACTTTCGGGAAACACAGCACCATCCCTATTATCAACAGCCAGCCAGTCACTGCCTTTCATAGACTCCACTGGTTCTTCAAACTCTACCTCACATAGATCATCCTGCTTTGAAATATGTATCACTTACCAAACTCTGTTACTGGTACCCCCATTTTAAGTCTCCATTGGTGTGACAGTTTTAATTCAGCCTTCATGCTACCATTACCACATCCTAGAGAAGAGGGCCCTGAAACTTCTCTTCAGTCCTTATTCTCCCCATTTCTGCCTGTACCCTAGCCTGTTATGTCTCATTCAGATAGTTTTGGTAGTCTTTCTAGTCCATGTCCCAGCTTTCAAACTTCATCATCTCTCTCAATTCCACCCTTTTAAACCTACCAGATAATTTTTCTAAAGCACAATTATGTTATTTTTGTGTTCAAAAAATTCTTACATGACTTCCCATCACCTTTTCTACTAGATATAAACATTTTTATGTGACATTCAATTGATAACCCACCATTCCTGTCTACTTTATGCTGTTTGTAGCAACAAAGAACATCAGAGCTGACAGAACATTCTTATTACTTGAACACGTGCCTCACTTTTCCACCCCTACATCTTTATATTAGTAATTCTTTTCTAGATGACTCACCCACCCCATCAAACTTATTTATCAAAATATCTACTCGTCTTAAGAGCCTCACCACAAACATCAAGTCCTCCGTGGATTGTCTACTGACTCCTACATGTATATACATTCACTTGTCCTCTTCGTGCCTTGAGACTTCAAGCTTCTATGGAGAGGAAAAGGGATCATATTTTGAAGATTTCTCATACACTCACATGCCTGTTTCTGGTCAAGCATCATGCTAAGTGCTTTATACATTATCTGACTTAATCCTAATCCCCTGATGAGGTAGGTGCTTGTTTTACAGGTGAAGAAACTGAAGCACAGGGAAATTAAGCAGTTTTCACAAATCTCATGCATAGTAGCAGGTGGGCTCAGAACTTTTATTATCACCCCACTTAATCTATCTCAGATATCCCTGTTATGTAGCCTTATTTCATATGCTCAAACATTCTGTTCTTTGGAGAGAGTAGTATCTATTCGTTTTCTGTTCCCATACTTTACTGCATATTTCTTGTGAGTAGACATTTTTATCTTCTTTCACTAGTTCCTTATGAAATGGCCACTATTCAGCCCCTCATAAGCAAAGCTGGCACAAAACTTTAGTCCTTACTAATCACCTTATTATTAAAACCATTCAAAGATCATATAAATGTGCAAACGTAATCAGACAAGGGCCCAAGTGGAGCAAGAGAAATGGGTGGTGGGATGGCCCTAGAATGGGAACTATTGGAGACTGATTACTACTGGGTGAGGGAGAGCAGACCTTATTTATTATCTCTGGATAGGCTGACTAGACTCCAGTGGATGAATTTGCACTGAAGGACATTGGTTACAAATGCTTGACTGGGTAAGACTTAACATGTATGGTGGAAAACATGAGGTCTGGTTGGAGGGGTTGGGGGTCATGGATGGGGGAGGGTATCTAAATTTGATTAAGAACTGTTGTATGAAATGTACAAAAGCTCAATAAAACTTTTTTAAAAGAGCACATAAATGCCAGAGCCAAGACTTCCACCAAAATCACCTGGTTCTGGAGCATTTGCTCTAAACTTGTGGATAAGTCACTATGGCTTTAAGAACTTGGCTTGATTCTTGAACCTAATAAACGCTTAAAATCAATATGGTGAATTTATTTTCACATTCATGCTATCTAAATTTGATTATTTTGAAAGATAGCATTTATTGAGATGCATTTGATCTGGCATATTTATTTTAAAAAAACTACATAACATCAGCAACCTCAACAATAACAACAAATTTTGTTATTCCAGGTTAATACTGAATTGTCTTGAAAATAATAATAATAAGAAACTCCATGTAATTTTATAGTTCTCTAAACAGCAATTTTGGAAGTTTCAGGGTAGTAACTTTAACAAGTGAAACTCACAGATGAATTCTGTGATGCTGTTACAGTGAGACTGGCCTTGCCCTGCTGCATCCACATAGACAAACTAGAATTTCTCTCAGTAATGACCCTGTTATAAACAGGCAGTTTCTGAGTGTGTAATCTAGGTATCTTGTTGGGAATCCTCCAGAAACTTCTGGAAAAATGTCAAAAGTGCCTCAGTTGCACTGCAAACAGGGGCATTTTATGTATATCTTTAAGGAGTGCCATGAATGTTTCTGTCCAGGTGATTTGGGGGGAATATTTGTTTCCTGTTTTAGAGGGAAAAACCATGCAGAAAGTTCTCCCTTGGCAAATCATGTTTTAACAGTAAGTATGAGTCAGCTTTCATTGAGTAGTCTGAGGTTGCTTACCTAGCGATAGTAGGGAGACTGGAAAGGGTTAGTACCAGGAACTCTATGTTAACTGATAGTGTGACTCAACTTGCTGTGTACATTAAAGTATTTGGGGAAGCCTACTCCTAAGTAATTTGTGTTGACACACTGTACAAACACGTCATGAAGTCTGATTTGAAAAGAAACCTCATGTATGAGCACTTTCATAGCACCCACATGGACACACAGACACTGCACACTCATCTGAATTTAATACAAGACATTCTAGGCCCTCCAATTGTTTCTATGAGTACAAGGTCCTTCTGTTTTGACCAATTATATACAACTGCCTTACATGCCATAAATGAGTAAAATGAACTTTAAAAACTGGAGATTCTAATACTAAAATGAAAATATTGAAACATTTCACAAAAGTCCAAGATAATTATAGGTATCTATGATATAGAATGGGCTACCTAATGTTGACAGCTTACCAGACAGCAGTCAATCACTAGGTTAAGCACTTTATACACATTGTTTTTGACACTAGTCTCATGAAAGAAGTACTAGTTGTATTCATCATTTTTCAGGTGAGGAAAATGAAGTTCGGTGAGACAAATGGTTTGCCAGTAGTCACACAACTTATAATTGGCAAAACACAGACTTAAACCTTGGTGGGACTGATCCAAAGCTCATGCTTTTGCCCATTGTGTTATGAGAGCTTTTGGCATTGGGCAAGAGATAGTAAAACACATAGTCAACACAGTCCCTGCTTCCCAAGTTTATGCTCTTGCTAGGAAGACAAAGACACTCAACACAGAGATTTACAGTAAGTCCAATATGATTGTGAAAGGCTATATTTGATGACACAGACAAATAGAAGTACAAAGAGGGAAATGTGTCCCGCGTAACAAAATGTCAGTGACCCTCCAGTTATTGATACTGAATGATTTCCATGTTGTCTACCTGGCAGGAGTCAGGGATTCTGGGAGCATTTGAACAGAATATTTTTTAAATGAACTGACACATAGTAACTGCAAATATTTTTTTTAAATACAATGCGTTATTTCAATACAAGTATAATGTGTAATGGCTAGATGAGCATATCACAGCACTATTTTTGAAGGTGAAGATTTATAAAGGACAATGAACAGAAAGAGAGGTAGCATTTCTGAGGGCAAGACAAACAAGCAAAGAGATGAGATTGCATATACTAAAGAGCTGGAAAGAAGTCAGTGCCGAGTAGATCCAAAAAGCAAAAAAGGTGTTAAGATGGGAGTCAGGCATGAAGGAGCTTACAAAGTAGGCAACAAAAGCAGAAAAAAAACATATCAGAGCTATCAAATTTTGTTAAATTTTCTTTTAAAGAAGAGGAAGCAAACAAAAGGCCTTGCTTTATTTGTTAGTGTGTTCAGTTTTAGCTGTGTATTGTAGTTGTAGTTGTGGTTTTCCACGTGCACATGGGCGTGTGTGTGTGTGTGCCTATTCATGCATGTATGGGTGTACATTTGTGTGTGATATGTATGCATGATTGTTAATGTATGTACGTGCCTTTGCATACAGAAACCAGTGAGCAACCTCAGACACCATTCACCTTTTTTTGAAAATAGGGTTTCTCACTAGCCTATAATTTACCTAGCTTGTCAGTGAGCTCCAAAGAGCTGCCTGTCCCTGTCTTCCTGGCACTGAGCATATAAATACACATTGCCATGCCCTGGATTTTTTTAAAAAAAAAACATGGGTTCTGGGGTTTGAACTCAGCTTGTAGTGCTTGCAAGGCCAGCACTTTACTCATGAGCTGTCTTTCCAGCCCCTGCTTTGTGTTTTGCATATGTTTTGGTTTTGCTGTATTTAGTTTGCTCTTGTGTTTGTTCTAATGAGAGGCAGCATAATAGAGTGGCAAAGACAGGCTCTGTCACCAGCTGATGGACCATGGCAAGTTACTTAACATCTTTGTCCATTATTTTCTTCATCCATAAGATGAAATATAATAACATCTACCTAATAAGAACTATGTAACTTATTATTTGCAAAGTGCTTAGGATGCTGCCTATAGATACTAAGTGCTATCAACATGGTTGTTGTGTAATTATAAATGTAATTCATTACAAACACAGAAATGTGGGACGTTTGTAATATTTCTTTTAAATATCTTAATTTTGAAGGCAATGAAAGTGAAAAGAAAGCAGAATGAGAGGGAGGGAAGGAACCAAGGGTTGGGGTGGTGAAGGGAGTCAGAGTAGAAAGAATTTGGGGAGGGGAAGGAATAAGAAGACAATATAATGACACATAGGTAGGAAGGTGCCATCATGAAATCTATTACTTTGTACGCTACACTGAAAAATGAGTTCTGTACTTGAAGGTAAGACCCTACTGCCGAAGACAGAACATACTTCAGACAGGGGATTTGGAGCAACAAAGCTGCAAATGACCTAAAACCACTTCCCCTGAAGGCGAGCTCTCATAGCTTTGGAGAGCACTATGAAGGTGCCAAGGGAAAACATCAATGGATGATCCAACACCAGCTTCAAGACCAAATAACCACATTAATAGCCAGCACAGCATACATCATTGGTGTAGTAGTGGCACTTTTATCTTGGGGGCAATCAACAGCTACCTAATTTGACTAAATGCCCACTCAAAGGGAGGAAACTCAAGTGTGGTACTATAAACATATCCTAATACACATTGGTGGAGTGGCCATAGATCTTAAAGAAAGCCCCAAGATAGTCACATCCCTAGACTAATGTGATTTCTTATCATGTGCAAAATATGTATCCTTATATTTACAGACAAATATCCCAGTCACCACTCATCAAAGAAGCTCATTTTGCACCAGTCAGAGACTATTACCAAGTACCACAACTGGTCATACACGGACATTGTCTATGAATTTCCCAGGCCTAAGGGAAACATCTACAGTACAACTTCTACACCTAAGACTCATGGAACATAGAACAGGGATAAAGAATAGGACACTAATAAATCTTTCATTTCTCAGTAATGAAGCTCTCTCATGCAGCAGAGGACCAGGCACACAAAAGGTCACAAATTGCCGAAGTGCAGAGATCAAGAGTCTGCTGAATGCTGGTCCTTGGACAGGATCCCTTTATTAAACTTCACCCACTCAAGGCTCAGGGACCATTGGGGAAGAGGGGGCAGAAAGATTGTAAGAGCCAGAGAGGAGGTGCATGACCTTATGGAAACAGAGTCCTAAAAGCTCCTGGGAACCTGCGCATATGATTCTACGGCAATGGTGTCAGCATACACAAGTCCCATGCAAACTCAAGCACACAATAACCCAGCACAGAACTGGGAAAATGAACAGCAGATCCCAGTCTTCTCTGAAGGAATGTTGGTAACTGATTTCTACTAGATAAAGAGCTGATCTTCCTAAAACAAGGGATTCTAGATAGGCTGAATAGACTAAGTGGACAGACGTGCACTGGGGAACGGCTGGGGACACTGACAGCACAGTGGGCCCTAACAGGGATGACTGAGTATATGGGCTCCAGTGGGGGGGGGCTATGGGAGGGTGTCAGTAGGGACAGAGGTATAAAAATGATTATTTGAGGTGTTCTGTATGAAATACACAAAAATTCAATAAAAATATATATATGAAAAATATGATTTCTGAAAAAGAGGTTTGCTTTTAAAGAGATTCGCTTTTTCTGCGACTATGTTACCTCATCCAATAAAGCCCCTGGTTAAAGCCAGTGGCTCACAAAGCAAAAATGAAAGCAAAATGAAAAGGCATGAAAGTGGTAGCTCAATGGGAAGAAGGACGATTTTGGATCTGGGAAAAGGATTAAAGAGGGTAAAAGGGTGAGTGGGATCAGAATGTATGAAATTGTTAAAGAATAAACTTTAAAACTTAAAGGGAGAGAATGAAAAATAATTTAAAAAGAGCATTCATAAACTGGGCTGGGTGGCACAAGCCTGTAATCGCAGTATTCGGGAGGCAGAGGCAAGAGGATCAAAGTTCAAGGCTAACCTGCACTGCATGAGATCATATTAGGAGCTGGGGAGCACGGGGAAGAGGGATCATTCTCACAAAACAAAAGCAAAACGTACTGATGGGCCATCCAAGCAGATTGCAATGTGACAACAATTGAGCCTAGCTGAGCAGTAAGTAGCTACTACTACCTTTACATAGGACACGTGTCCTCTCCTCTATGCTCCCACAAAACCCACTAGCTCCTGTTGTTTATACCCAACCCACTTCTCATGACCTGTAACTCAGGGTTTAAAATAAAATGAGCATCCTGGCTCCTACTACACTTCAATATTTACAAAGAGAGCTCACAAAGGAAGCAATTTGAGTTTGGAACCCAGGCCTGGATGCATTTACAGTGTAAAAGATATGATCTGTCCTCCTCCCTCAACTGAGGTACCTCTTTGACCACAGGCATTGGACCACTGGGTTACAGAGAACACTCCAATTGCCAACGCCTCCTCTGTACCACAGTCTCATTTCTTTCTTCCACATTTAGTACTTCAGATGGGAAAAAGAACCGAAGGCTCCCACCATCCTTTGGGGAGGCAGCAGCAGCGACGCTGGAGAAAGCCCAGAACTAAGATCAGCCAAGCATGAACATGAGGCCTTCTTCTCAGTTGTCAGGCCTTGACAAACTGTCTTTCTCCATATGCTAGTTTAGTAGATTAAACTGCGCCTCAAGGTCTGAAAAATCCTCAACTCGGGAATCGATTGCACAGTAGCCAGTTCCAAAGCAAACTACAAAATGGATGAAGTTTGCCTTCAGAGCAACCATCTGGTAGGGCATATTCTCAGGCAGTGAACTTCCTGGTTTCTCCTGACTAACTTTTGGAGTGAGTCCCACCGGAGGCTCTCCTGAGGACTTAGGACAGTTTCAGAATCTATGTCCCCCTCCCTTTAAGGGAGATGCCATTCTTTCTGCTCTCCAGGGGGTAATGAGGCGTGATGACAGGTATGCAGGCCTACAGTCTCCGAGCTGTCACCCCTAGACAGCCTCCCACCCTTGTGAGACACGACTATGGGGATGTCCAGACATGCAGGAGAGAAGCCAAGGAGAGAGAGACGAGAAGTTTGGGAGTTTGGATGAAGCCCAGACCTGCTCTGCTTTTGAATAAGCAGTTCCACTATGATTAGCTGTAGGTGGGGCAACCTAAAGACCGGCACAAGTGGTCCATCATGAAGAAAGCATGACCTGACAGCATTGGAACATCCAGTCCAGGTTGTTCATTTCACAGAATGCTGTGTTCTTCCTAGGTCCCACAACTTGTTGCTAAGGCAAACCTGGGAACTAGAATATGGATCTCCTGACTATTGGTGTGACTGAGAGAAAGAGAGAGAGAGAGAGAGAGAGAGAGGTGTAGAAGTAGGAAAGTTGAGACTTGTTCTAAACAGTAGCATATCAGATGAATAACAGATCCAGAGCCCTTTTCAACTGGGTGGAGGTATGTATCTTGTTCCCATCCCCAACCAGCAGGAAAGAACTTTGGCCACACTCCACCAGTTCATGATCCTCCCAAGGCAAACAGAGCCTGCTCTGCTGTGAGACCTACATCTCAGACCCTGTTGGAAGGATTTTAGGTAATAAGACAGCTAAGTGAAGTATATCTCTCCTGGGAAAGCTTTTGGGGCTGATGCATATCTCCCCGGAATTGCCCCCACTTATCCCAGCAAGGCAGATATCCCATACCCCAGCATTTAGCTATACTTTGTGTTTAGTGGGGATTTGGTAGGTGGTTGGTAGCATGGTCTGTCCCCCACTGTCTCTCTCACCTCATCTCTCATGACTATCATTTTCTCATTTCTGTAACCAATCATTTTCTCATTTCTGTAACCACTCTGGCCTCTTCATTATTCCTCAAATGTGACAAATATGCTCTCTCCTCAAGGACTTTGTATTTGCTGTTTCCTTCCAGCTGGTATGCTCTTCCTCAGCTATAAGAATGCTGTGCTCATTTCCTTCCCTTAAGTCTTTGTTCAGATGTTACCCTTTATTTTTATTTATTTGTTTTTTGTTTTTTAAAATAAGCTATTTATTGAGAATTTCATACATGCGTATAAGGTGTTTTGATCAAATCCATGCCCACTCCTTCCCCTCCAACTCCTCCAATATCTCCCCATCACTTTTTTCTGATAACTTCATGTACTCTTTCGTCTTCTTTGATTTCTTTATTTTTTATGGGGCTTTTGGCTACTAACATTCCCCCCTCTGAAGAGGTAACCATAAAATCTTTTAAGGATTAGATAAAAGCTCCAAATATTTTGACATTTTTGGCCTTTGGAATGGAGAAGGGTTGCTATGAGGCCCAAGGACATTGTGAGTTTTAGCCGAGAAACTGGCTACTTTTCTTTGGGGTCTTTTTACCCTAACTGCCTAGCCAATTCTTACCTACTGTTCTTATCATACCATCCTCTGAAGAAGTTACAAATTGCCAATAGGGAATCAGGACACAGACCGCTCTGGCTCCTTCCATGCTGGACAGGGATGCAGGGTGAGGCAATTGGAGTACCCCTTCAGTGGGTCTATCTAAAAGATTCCCAAATTGCATAACTGTTATCTCTAGGGGCAAAAGAAAGTCCTTGAATCATGAATAGGAGATGTGAAGGAGAAGTAAAGGCAAGAGTAATTAGCATTACAAGTTCTAGACAGGGAACTAGAAAAAAGTCAGAACAGGGCAATTTTCAAATGTTCATATGAAAATCCATTGGAATTTCTTGACAAAGGCTTCCAAAAGCATCCCTCTATTGGGTTCCTTCTCATTTTTCTTTTGTGTGCCAAGGCTGGACTCTAGAGTGATAGATTCAGGATTTGCTTTAGGGTATTGTGATAGCTGTTGAAGTGGTTAGAATCAGTGTCAGTTTCCTCTCAAAGGCTTCTAGATAGGGGGAAAAACAAATTTATCCATCATTTTAAAACAATAGCTGATTGTCTCTTAGCTACAGGTGGGCACTACAGTGTTAGAGACCAAGACGGTTTGAATGAAAATGTCCCCCATAGGCTCCAAGTATTTGGACATTTTGTCTCCAGATGGTGGAGCTGTTTTGGGAGGTATAGAAGGTGTGGCTATCCTGGAGGAAGCATGTCACTGGAGGTGGGCTTAGAGTTTTTAAGCCTTGATGGATCTCCAGTTGCTCTCTTGCTTCCTGTGCCTGCATGATGATTTGACAGCTTAGCTTCTGCTGCTCCTTCTCCAGCCACCTCCAGCCACCATGCCTCCCTGCCATGACGGACTATAATTCCCCTGGAACAATAAGCTCAAATAAGTTCTTCCTTTTATAAGTTGTTTTGGTCAGTGTTTCTATCACAGCAACAGAAAAGTGAATAATACAGTAATTGGTACCAGAGAGTGGGCTGTTGGCTATGAAGAACCTGACCATGTGGGGTTTTGAAAAAATGTGGAAGACTTTGGAAGTTTGGGCTAGAAAAGCAGTTGCTTGCTGTAAGCAGAGCTTAACAGGCCATTTTAGTAAATACCTGGAAGAAAGCTGTGCTGATAACAATGTAGTTCCAGAGGGAAATAAGGACTTAAGCAGCACTTGGGATATTTTGGCAAAGAGTCTGGCTGGAGTCTGCCCTCAACCTAAAAGCTTGCCTGAGGCTAAGTTGAAAAGCAATGGACTAATTTCTCTGACAGAAGAAATTTCAAGACAGCCAATTGTAGAAATGGTGGCATGGCTATTAATGGTGAATATTATACAGATTTACAGAGAAAAAGAACAAATGGGGCAGAAAGAAATACAGGATGGATTGAAAAAGAGCATTAGGAAGATTAATGTTGGAGGCCTGGCATGTGATGGAGAGGATCCCATTGATAAGGAGATTAAAGTAATTAATGAGATTAAAATGATTAAGCAGGGGCCTAGAAATTCGGACTTAAACAATGGAGAGAATGCCTCCAGGGCAAGGCGACATCCAATTAAGCCTCCAACTTGTGAAAGGAAAATGCTGTAGGGACCACTGAAGAGAAATGCTTCTAAAATGAATAAAGCAGGGTGGAGTCCATCCCAAACTTGCAGTCAAACTTGGCAGTGTCATTCACCTGGTGCTGGCTTTAGAGGCATGAAAGATGCAAGAGTGAAGGGGTCATCAGTTATTCCTCTATGGTTTCAGAGAGCCTTGGAGGCCAGGCAGCCTGCAGCAGGGGTTCCCCTACATAGAGTAGGCCATGATAGGCCATTGCATGAAGCTGTGAAGGTGAAGCCTGGTTGGCAGTAGAGACCCAAAGAAGACATTTGTGATGCCAGAGCTGTGAGGCATCTGCCAAGAAGATCTGCATACAGGGAATGGTACAAGCCCAAGAGAGAGGTGTGTGTTGCATGCAGCAAAGCCCAATTGTGACAATGTTTAGCGATCAGGCTCAGCTGAAGTCATGATGATAATAATTGTTTCATGCAGAAGGGACTGCTATGTAGCATCATCTTATAGGATTTTAAAAGGATTTGGTGCTGGGATCCACATATGAGGGAGAACATATGTCGTTTGTTTTTCTGAGTCTGTGTTACTTCATTTAATATAACAGTTTCTAGATCCATCCATTTATCTGCAATTTCATGATTTCATCTTTCTTTACTGCTGAATAGAACTCCATTGTGTAATTGTACCACATTTTTGTTAACCACTCCTCAGCTGAGGGGCACTTAGGTTGCTTCCATCTCTTAGCTATTGTGAAAAGAGCAGCAACAAACATGGTTGTACAAGTGTCTCTACAATAGGATGAGTCCTTTGGGTATATGCCAAGGAGTGGTGTAACAGGGTCCTAAGGTAGATTCATTTTTAGTTTTTTAAGAGTTCTCCACCTGTTTTTGATAGAGGTTGCACGAGTTTGCAATCCCACTTGCAGTGACTGAGCATTCCCCTTTCTCCACATACCAGCATTTGGTTTCATTTGTTCTCTTGATGTTAGCCAGTCTGATTGGGTAAGGTGATACCTTAGGGTGGTTTTAATTTGCATTCCCCTAGTTACTAACGATGTTGAACTCTTTTTGAGATGTTTCTTAGTCATCTGTATTTCTTCCTTTGAGAACTCTCTGTTTAGATCTTTAGCCCATCTTTTCATTGCACAATTAGGTTTCTTGATTGTTTTTTGAGTTCTTTATATTTTCTGGATGTTAAACCTCTGTTAGATGTGTCACTGGTGAAGGTTTTTTCCCATTCTGTGGGTTTTCTTTTCACTTTTTTGATTGTTTCTTTTGCTGTACAGAAGCCTTTTAGTTTAATGAGATCCCACTTGTTTGCTGACCTTAATTCCTGAGCAACTGCTGTCCAATTTAGAAAATCCTTTCCTACACTTATGTCTTGTAAGTTACGGCCAATATTTTCTTCTAATAGTTTCAGGGTTTTCATTTTCACATTCAGGTCTTTGATCCATTTGGAGTTGACTTTTGTGAAAGGTGAAAGATAAGGATCTAGTTTCATTCTTCTCCAGGTGGAGATCCAGTTTTTCCAGCACTATTTATTGAAGATGCTGTCTTTCCTCCATTGTGTTTTTTTGGCACCTTTGTAAAATATCAAATGGCTGAAATTGCATGAAACACTGAAAGTGTTGATCAGTTCTGGGAGTTTTCTGGTGGAACTTTTGGGATCTCTTAGGTACAGTATCATATCATCTGCAAAAAGTGATAGTTTGAGCTCTTCATTTCCAGTTAGTATTACTTTAATTTCCTTCTCCTGTCTTACTGCTCTAGCAAGAGTTTCAAGCACTATGTTGAAAAGGAGTGGAGGTAGTGGACATACTTGTCTGGTTCCTGATTTTAATGGGAATGCTTCCAGTTTTTCTGTATTTAGAAAGATGTTGGCTGTGGGTTTGTTGTATATAGCTTTAATTATGTTGAGGTATGTTCCCTCCTGTCCCTCTGGGACTTTGAACATACATCCATTCTGAATTTTGTCAAAAGCCTTTTCTGCATCTATTGAGATGATGTGGGTTTTGTCTGAGTCCTTTTATATGATTAATGAGATTTGTTGACTTGCGTATATTAAAACATCCCTGCATCTCTGGGATAAAGCCTACTTGATCATGGTGAATGATCTTTTTGATGTGTGCCTGTATGCAGTTTGCAAGTATTTTGTTAAGAATTTTTAAATTGATGTTCATTAAGGATATGCATCTATAGTTTTCTTTTTTGGTTGTGTCTTTACCTGCTTTGGGTATTAGAGGTTTTCTTTAAATGCCTGGTGGAATTCTGCTATAAATCCATTGGGGCCTGAGTTTTTTTTAGTTGGGAGGCTTTGTATTATGGTTTCAATTTCCTTATATGTTATGGGTCTGTTTAAACTGTTGATCTCTTCTTGGTTTAGCTTTGGTGGTTCCCATGATTTTTAGATATCCATCCATTTCTTTTATATTTTCAAATTTGGTAGCATATAGGTTTTAATAATATTCCCTTATAATGGTCTGGATCTTTTGGGTGTCTGTTGTGATGTTTCCCCTTTCATCTCTGATTTTGTTGATTTTGATTTGCTCTTTCTTTTGGTTAACTGGGCTTTTCAAATAACCAGATCTTAGATTCATTGATTCTTTGTATTGTTTTCTTTATTTCTATTTCATTAATTTCTGCTCTGATTTTTGTTAGTTCTTTTCTTCTGCTGGGTTTTGGTTTCATTTGTTCTTGCCTTTCCAGTGTCTTCAGTTGCAGTGTTAGGTCATTTATTTGGGTTCTTCCTAATTGTTTAATGTAGGTACTTAGAGTTATTAACTTCCCTCTTAGGACTGCTTTTAAAGTGTTCCAGAGATTGTGTTGTGTTGTATTGTCCTTTTCATTGAATTCCAGGAATTCTTTTATTTCTTTCTTAATTTCTCCTTTGACCTGCTCATTGTATAGCAGTGTGTTGTTCAATCGTCATGAGTTCATGTAGTGAATAGGGCTTTTTCCAGTGTTGATTTTGAGCTTTATTGCATTGTGGTCCGATAGAATGCATGGGATTATTTCATTTTTTTTGTATTTGTTGAGGTTTGTTTTGTGGCCCAGTATGTGATCAATTTTTGAAAAAGTTCCATGGGATGCTGAGTAGAAAGTCTGTTCTTTTGTGCTTGGGTAGAATATTTGAAAGATGTCTGTTAGGTCCATTTGATATATGGTATCATTTAATTCAGACGTCTCTCTGTTCTTTTTCTAGTTGCCCTGTCTAATGGAGACAGTGGGGCACTGAAGTCACCTACTATTACTGAGTTGAGGTTATTCTGTGTCTTAAACTCCTGTGGTGTTGTTTTTATGAATTTGGGTACACAAGAGTTTGGTGCATATATGTTAAGGATTGTAATATCTTCTTGGTTAAATGTTCCTTTGATCAGAATGAAGCAACCCTCCTCATCTCTTCTGATTAGTTTTACTTTGAAATCTATTTTGTTAAATATTAGAATTGCAACCACTGCTTGTTTCTTAGTGCCATTTTCTTGAAACATTCTTTTCCATCCTTTTACCTTAAGGTAGTGCCTGTCCTTGAAGGTGAGATGGATTTCTTCCAGACAGCAAAGAGATGGATTTTGTTTCTTAATCCATTCGCTTAGCCTGTGTCTTTTGACTGGAGAGTTCAGTCCACTGATATTTAAGGTAATTATTGAATGATATGTATTATTTGCCATCATTTTGATTGCTGTTTGTGTTCTCTGTCTAATTTTGTGTTTCCTTGATTATACCTTTATTTATTTTCTTTCATTGCCCCTGGGTTATAGTTTTTTCTCTCTGCTCTCTGTATTGCTTCATGTATTCTTTGAAGGGCTGGTTTTGTGGACATGTATTCTTTCAGGCTATTCGTGTCATGGAAAATTTTGAAGATTTTTCTTTCTTCTTCATGTATAATAGACATTTTTGCTGGGTAAAGTATTCTGGGTTGGCATCTACTGTTATGTAGAACTGGAAATATCTTGGTCCAGGCTCCTCTGACTTTCATAGTTTGCATTGATAAGTCAGCTGTAATTCTGGTGGGCTTGCCTTTGTATGTGACTTGTTTTTCTTTTGCTGCTTTCACTATTCTCTCTTTGTTCTGTACATTTAGTGTTTTTACTATGCTATGTCATGGGGAGTTTCTTTTCTGAGTCTGTCTATTTGGTGTTCTATGTACTTCCTGTATTTGTATGGGGGTGTCTTTCCTTAACTTCTGGAAAATCTCTTCTAGAATCCTGTTTAAGATCTGGTCAACACCATTAACCTGAAATTCTTCTCCTTCCTCTATTCCTATGATATGTAGATTTGGTCTTTTCATGGTGTCCTGCATCTCTTGCATATTCTATTCCTGTTTTGTTTTTTTTTT
>NW_008355642.1:3962760-3965102 GCF_000622305.1 Nannospalax galili
ACAAGTTATATATCTGATATGGGATTAATTTCCAGAATACAAAAAAACTCAAAAAAACAAAGAATCTAAGGGGTTCTCCTTGTAGAACTCTTGTACAGGATTGGTGGAGTTTGGTGGTGACATAGTGTTTTGGCTTTTCTTGTGATTTTGGCATGTGAATTTCTTTTGTTGTTTATGATTCTAATATGAGAATTATGTGTAAGTATGCTTCTATTTGTTTACATTCTTTCTTTATTGGTTGTGTAAAGCTGGTTGTTACAGGGTTCAGGTTCTATCGGGTTTAATTGGGAGGGAATTGATGCCTTCAAATCAGCTATTCAGGAGTATCCACAGAAGCCCACTTCAGGTTCTAGTCATGTACACTAGGGCTTCCTTCACCATGTGGAGGTAGGATCTGGTGCTCTAAGGCAGTCCACTCTCTCAGGTTGTCTGCTAGGATCTCAGCCTTATCCTACCAAAGCCAGATCTGTCGTAGGACCTTGGGAGGGGCCTCACAAAATCCCAGGTAGTGGGGATGGGTATGGCACAATTAGGGGATGCTCACCACCATGTGGAGGCAGGATCTGGGAGCTCTCAGGCAGCCCCCTGTGTTCTCAGGCCCTCTGCTTGAGGGAGATCAGAGGGAGGCCAGAGGGGAGCCAGAACTTGGCACTCTCTGGCGGTCTGCTGAGATCAGAGCCTCTACACTAATGGAGGTCCAAACCCACCCTCTCAGGCTGTCTGCTAGAATCTCAGCCTTAGCCTACCAAAGCCAGATCTGCCCTGGGGTATTGGGAGGGGCCTCATGAAATCCCAGGTAGGGGGATGGGTATGGCACAATCAGGGGAAGCTCACCACCATATGGAGGCAGGATTCAGGGGCTCTCAGGCAGTCCCCTGCGTTCTCAGCCCCTCTGTCAGAGGGAAGCCAGAGCTCAGCACTCTCTGGTGGTCTGCTGAGATCAGAACCACTATACCTGGAGGTTGGAATATTGGGAGGGGCCTCATGAAATCCCAGGTAGGGGGATGGGTATGGCACAATCAGGGGAAGCTCACCACCATATGGAGGCAGGATTCAGGGGCTCTCAGGCAGTCCCCTGCGTTCTCAGCCCCTCTGTCAGAGGGAAGCCAGAGCTCAGCACTCTCTGGTGGTCTGCTGAGATCAGAACCACTATACCTGGAGGTTGGAACTCACCCTCTCAGGCTGTCTTCTAGGATCTCAGCCTTCCAGATGTTACACTTTCAGAGATTCCTTCTGAAAGTACTAGCAGATCGGAAAGTACACCTGCAAATTTCTACACTCTATCTTATTTTTTTCACCTTATAGCCCCTAGTGCCATTTTACATTACAGTACAAGTTGTACTTAGTGTTTTCCTGCACAGATTTTTGTCTAGCATGATCAGCTCTGTATCCACATTCCTTATAATAATCCATGGCACATAATAGGTACTCAATATTCACTGAATAAACAGTTGAGTCAATAGAGGAGATTTCGGTATTTTGGTGGTGCATGTTTACATCTAGTAGATGACATATATTCTTTTATTCATTTTCCAAACAAATATTTCTTACATGCTCTTATGACTCAGGCTTATCCACTCAGGGTAGTGAAAAACTAAGTAGACAGGAAGTGACAAAACAGTACGATAAACTTTAACCAGGCTTTTAGAAACATGGAAAAGGAACTGATGAAATTTTTTTCAAAAGAGATAGCATATGAAGAAATATGAGATACTATGTAGAAAAAATATTGATGTGAGAATGTGGAGAATACCGTTGGATGCAAAATACAAAACAGGTGCAAGAATACAGAGGCTCATATGGCCAACAGCTTCATTATATTTGGTCACAGAGTGCCACAGTTTTTGATTGCCTCCCAGAACTTGAAGGTAAGACCCGATTGCTGAAGACAGGATGTACTTTGCACACAAGATTTCAAACAATGGAGCTGGGACTGATGTAAAAACCTCCCTCCTGAAGGCTAGCTCTCATTGTTTTGGAGAGCAGTAAGCAAGCTGCTAAGGGAGAGCATTAATCTATGGTTCAGCCCCAGCTTTAAGGGCTAATATCCACAACAGTGACTGGCACAGCAAACAATATTGGGGCAGTAGTGGCATTTTTATCTAGGGGGTAATCAACAGCTACCTAATTGGACTTAAAGCCCACTCAATTTTCTTGCATATTTCATTTTAACTTTTCCATAATCTTTGCTTGAGTGGTCCAGTTCTTCAACTTTATCCTCCAATGTTCATTTTCTTTTTTATATTTCATTCATTCTAGTGGTGAGGCTTTCCCATTGTTTCAAGTTGACTTATTAAGAGTTTTTCACTTCCTTCTTCATTTCTGCCTGAGTTTTCTTCAAT
>NW_008355642.1:3965188-3969597 GCF_000622305.1 Nannospalax galili
ACTCAGGGTAGTGAAAAACTAAATAGACAGGAAGTGACAAAACAGTACGATAAACTTTAACCAGGCTTTTAGAAACATGGAAAAGGAACTGATGAAATTTTTTTCAAAAGAGATAGCATATGAAGAAATATGAGATACTATGTAGAAAAAATATTGATGTGAGAATGTGGAGAATACCGTTGGATGCAAAATACAAAACAGGTGCAAGAATACAGAGGCTCATATGGCCAACAGCTTCATTATATTTGGTCACAGAGTGCCACAGTTTTTGATTGCCTCCCAGAACTTGAAGGTAAGACCCGATTGCTGAAGACAGGATGTACTTTGCACACAAGATTTCAAACAATGGAGCTGGGACTGATGTAAAAACCTCCCTCCTGAAGGCTAGCTCTCATTGTTTTGGAGAGCAGTAAGCAAGCTGCTAAGGGAGAGCATTAATCTATGGTTCAGCCCCAGCTTTAAGGGCTAATATCCACAACAGTGACTGGCACAGCAAACAATATTGGGGCAGTAGTGGCATTTTTATCTAGGGGGTAATCAACAGCTACCTAATTGGACTTAAAGCCCACTCAATGGGAGTTGAAACTCATGTGTAGTACTGTAAACACATCCAAATACACATGGCTGGAGAGGTCCTAGATCTTAGAGAAAACCCCAAGGCTGTCACATCCCTAGACAAATGTAATTTTTTGCTATGTACAAAATATGGATCCTTATATTTACAGACAAGTATCCCAGTCAGCACTCATCAAAGAAGTTGCTTTGCAACAAACTGGTCATACACAGACACTGTGAATTCCCCAAGCCCAAGTGGCACAACTACAATGCAACCTCTGCCCGGGCGGGGTCACGTGCTCCACGCAGGGCACGCCGGGACGGGCTGGGGTGGTCTGGGCGGGCGCGGGAGCGGAGTGCACGTGCTTGCGCGCTGCCCCAGTGGATACAGGGGCAGGAGCCGGTGCGCCACCGCTGCGCTGTACAGCACACCCGGGATGGGCAGTGGACCTCTGCTTTAAATCCGTACTTTTTTACTAAGCCAGTGCTCGTCCGGCGATAGAAGGGGTGGGCAAGGGATGCCATTCCTAACATCACATAACCGACTTGTCAAATTAGACAAGTGTTTGCCAAAGATGACTGTCCGGAGCCTGAGCCCACATGGCGGCTCACCCCTGCAATCCCAGCACTCGTGAGACTGAGGCAGGAGAATGGCCAGGAGTTTGAGGCCAGTCTGGGTTACCATGACACTGTTTCAAAAACCAAAGCAACATAACAGATGGAGTTGAAACAGTGCAGGCAACCGAATGGGAGGGCAGAGGATGTTGGCGTCCCAGGGGTGACTTACCTGGAAATCTGTATGAGGGAAAGACCGCAGCCTTGAGAGGGCGATGCAGACTCCAGTGACCCAAAGCTAAGGGTTCTTCAGGGAAGACAGGAAAGAACTCCGTGTCCCAGAATAAAGCCCCCACCAAGGAATGCCTGTATTTTCTTGACAACCAATATTAGAAAAGCCTCCTGAGGGCAGACAGAAATTGTCTTTGTGGTCAAAATATCTAGGCAAAATAGCTTACCCAAATAAGGCAGACTGGTCTGTTCTATCAGCTGGGAAGACTGCAAGGATGAACGAGGGAACTAGGATCAGGGACCTGAAACCTGATGGACCCTGATAGACAGCAGGTGTGAGGTACTGTAACCAGCCCAGTGCGGGGTCTCCAGCAATTGATCTTCAGTCCAACACATGACCCAACAACAAGACCTGAGGCAGTTTAAAGTCCAACGGGCTGGAGAGATGGTTTAGCATTTGCTGTTCTTGCAGAGGACCCTGGTTTTGGTTCCTAGCACCCACAGCAGCTAACAAGCATAAGGGTAACTCAAGTTCCAGGGGAATCCAATGCCCTCTTCTGGCCTGTGCACAGCATGCACATGGTACACTTATATACAGGCAGAAAAAACACATGAGTAAATAAATTTTATTATGTGTATGAGTGTATTGCCTGCACATATGTAAGTGCACCCATGTTGTACAATGCCCAGGGAAGTCAGAAGAGGGAGTCAGATCCCATGGAACTGGAGTTATGGACAGTTGTTAGCTGCCATGTGGGTCCTGGGAACCAAACCTGGGTCCTCTGCAAGAACAGCCAGTTCTGCTAACTGCTAAGCAATCTCCAGCCCCAATAAAAATCAAACTTTTAAAAAGCCATTTCCAAGCAGAGCATGGTGGCACATTCCTTTAATCCCAGCATTTGGGAGGCAGAGGCCAATGGATTTCTGTGAGATTGAGGCCAGCCTGGTCTACATAGTGAGTTCCAGGCCAGCTGGGGCTACCAGGAGACTGTCTCAAAAATACAAAAACAACAAAAAAAAGAATGCTTTTTGCTCTTCTAGAGCACCCAAGCCTGGTTCCCGGTACCCATATTGGGCATCTCACAACTGCCTGTAACTTTGGCTTCAGATGATCTGACGCCCTCTTCTAGCCTTAGTGGGAATCTGCACTCATGTGCACAGACACAAAGGCATACACATACACAGAATTTAAACAATAATAAGACAAGTAAATGAGAGTCTATCCTTTGCTGGAAAGAAGCTGAGAAAAGAAAAAATTCAAAAAGATTCTAATGTGCTGAGTTCTTTCAAACAAGTTCAGCTTTCTCTCTCCCCAAAGATTTTAGCTCTGTTTCGGCTCCTACTACTTCCTGCTCTGCCCTCTGTCCTCTGTTCTGTTCTTTTTCCTCTTCTTCCTCTTGCTCATCTCTCTCTCTCACTTTTTGACCCATACCTACACACTCTTTAGATATAGAAATATTTTATAGATAAAAGAAAGCCTTCTAAAGACTATCTGTAGGAGTTTTCTCTCTTTTATTTACTGAGGATTAGTCCAAACCAGTCAGCAAAGGCATAAGAAATCCAACTCTAATTTTAGGGACCAATTTGAAACAAGTTTTAAGGAATATTCATGTTTGGACATTAATGTTAACACCCTGATAACAGTCTTCATATTTTTATTAATTAAATGCTAGATGTTATTCAGAAGCATAAAATGGACTGTCAGACCATACCCATTAATGACTTAAAACACTTTGAGTCTAGTACATTGTAGTCAGTATTTTGTGGAAAGCATAGGAAACAGAGAAAGTGAGACAATGCGAATATGTGTCATTACATATCAGCCTGAGGAAAACAAAAGGCCCTACAGAAATACCACCCAGATGGACACAGCTACTTACAGAGAAGAGACAGTAGACCTACAAACATTCTGCTTTGGCAAGGAACAAAAACATTCAACTTGTGTTGCCAGATTCAACAAGAAAAAATAAAGGGAAAATTTGAATTTCAGATAAATGAATAACAATTTAGCACAAATACTATGGCAATACTTTTAAAATAATTTATTTTTATTGTACGTATATGTGTGTATTCCCTGCATGTGTAAGTGCATCCATGTCTTACAATGCCTGCAGAGGTCAGAAGAGTGTGTCAGATTCCCCTGGTTATTAGCCACCATGTGGGTGCTAGGAACTAAACCTGGGTCCTCTGCAAGAACAGCCAATGCTCTTAACCACTGAGCTATCTCTCCAGTCCATCAATATTTTTATACTATTTATATTAGTAGAAGATTTGTTGCATATATTATATTTAAATTGAACTGGACTGCCTGTATTTTATCTGGAAACCTATACAGTTCTCTCAATCCAAAATAAAGTTACTGCCCTCATCTAAAGACACTCCCCACTATTTCCAATCTCCTTTGGATAATCAAGGAGAAATAGTTCTGTTAATTCAAAAATGGTTATCCAACCCAGATTTCAGTAGACAGTAAACCACACTGCTCACCATTAACTCCTTCTAGTTTCCTATTACTCTTCATCAGAACAGTAATTTCAGTGGTAGGATTTACCAGTGAAACACATTCTCTTCTAATGCTCATCCCTTTGCTCGTTTGTGATCCTTAACTTTTCAACATATCCTTCTCTTCAATCCCTCTACCTACCCTCCTTATCTACTCAGAACGGGTCTTTTTTCTCAAAGATATATATTCAAATGACTATTTCTGGCTCTCAGCCTCTGAGGACTCAGTATGCCATCTTATGGTGACTTCTCTGAACTACTGTGCATTCTTAAGCATGTTCATATTCCTCCAAATTTTTCAACATACACTCCAAGACCTAAACTTTCTTGGACCCTCTACCTTTGTCTATTAGTAGGTAACTCACTCTTAACTTACTCTGATCTAATTTACCTGATATAACCTCTTCTTAAGTAGATTCACTTTATCTCCTTGAAACATTAGATATAAAGGGACATAAAATTTGTGATTCTGAGTATGTGTATATGAGAGAGAGAGAGAGAGAGAGACAGAGAGAGAGACAGAGAGAGACACACAGAGACACACACACACAGAGAACCAGAGAAAT
>NW_008355642.1:3970045-3983746 GCF_000622305.1 Nannospalax galili
AGGAGAGAGAGAGAGACAGAGACAGAGAGAGAGACAGAGACAGAGAGAGAGAGAGAGAGAGAGAGAGAGACAGAGAGAGACAGAGACAGAAAGATTTTGAGAGTCTCTTGTTATATAACCCAGGCTGTCCAAAAACAAAAGCTCCTCCTCCGTCTCCTGACACGTATTAAAAACATGTCACCACCCATAGCTTCCTCTGTAATTTTAATCATGTTACTTCCTTCTCTAAAGCACAAGGTCCATGTTCATCATCACTTGGATGGTTCCTACAAGACTGGGGAGCTAGACTTTCAGAGATTACTTATTCCACAGTATTTCAACCTTGACCATGTTGACTTGTGAGGTAGCATAATTATTTGTTGTTGGGGGCTACTCTGTGTTTTGACTGATGTTTTGCAACATCTCTGTATCAACTCACTAGATATAAGCAGCAAGCCTGCATTAATGGCAACCAAAATAACTTCCCATTACCAAATGTCTCTTGGGACAAGGAACAAAATGGCCACCAGTTGATAATTGCTCATCTACACAACCCTCCAAGATATGAAACCTGATTGCCGATGAACCTCAGGCAGATTATCAGAAGGGTTTAAACCCTTCAAGAGAATTGTCTAGATGAGCGTGGATATTTGAAAGCTTATTCACAAAGAATTGTAGCTATGAAGGTAGATAAGATTACCCAGAAACAGTTTAGAACATCAGAAGGGTGACCACAGAAGAAGACTACAGAGAAATGATTTTAAAAGAAAACTGAAAAGAGAATTCTGAGAAATAAGAATAATAAGTCTAATGTTGCTACCATTTGCCACATGCCAATGGTTCTGCTAAATATTTTACAAGTATCATCTCATCTTATGCCAAATGAAACCTTATGACATAGGCATTATCATTCCCATTTTACTGTGGCTCAATGATATGAAAACAACTGAATCAAGTGTATGCCACTAACTGAGAGATGAGCCCTGATTCATATTCAAATTTGTATGCTCTTGTAGTTCACATATTTGGTGCCAAGAAACCTAGTTGTCATGAGATCCAAGGGATGGAAGAATATAAAGGACTGAGCACTCCATAGTATAGTATCAAATGCAGCCCAATATTTTTCGTAAGGCAGATAAATTTAAAAAATTCAATTAGTAACAAGGAAGAAACGTGGAAGACCTTGGCAAGGGCAATTTCAAGGGGTGATGGACGCTAGGGCCAGATTGCAAACAAATGAGAAAACAGAGAGAAGGAGCAAAGTGGAAACAGTGAATGAAGATCATTCAAAACCTTTAGACATGAAAGGAAGGATTAAAATAAGCTACAAGGGGGGAGAAAAGAATGACCTAGTATATAGGGAGGTGGGTTTTTTCCCGTTTTTTTTTCTTATTACAAAACTGATGCATTTAATGTAGAAGATTTATAATATATCCGTGAACAAAAGTTATCTTGTAGACCAGAAGCAATCATGAGTTAACATTTTGGCATTTGTCTTTCCAGCCTATCATTGTCCTATATACATAATGCACATGCTTCTCCAAAAATGAAGTCAAACTATACACAGTGTTTTGTTTTTGTTTTTGTTTTTTGTTATTTTGGTCTTTTTGAGACAGGGTCTCCCTGTAGCCCCAGCTGGCCTGGAACTCACTATGTACACCAGTCTGGCCTCGAACTCACAAAGATCTCCCTGCCTCTGCCTCCCAAGTGCTGGTATTAAAGGTATGTGCCACCATGCCTGGCATCACACACACTCTTTTGTAACTTGTTTTTCAATTAAAGTATTGTAAATGCTTTGCCATGGTTAATACATGTATTGCATAAGTATTGTTCTAATAGCTGTTTGATACTTTTGCTGTTGTATCAGAACGTCATTTCTTTCACTACCAGCACCTATATTCTTTCTCCTCCCTTTCCCCTCTCCTTCCCCTTCTGCTCCCATCTCTTCTCCCCCTTCTCCTTCCTTCTCCCCTCCATTCCACACAAACTGTTGTACAATGAAAACATAATTAATGCAGTCAAAATTGGCTTAATAAATGTCAGTGAAATATTTGTTTGGAAGGACACTCTGTTGTTTTAGGCAGAATATTTGAACGTAGGTATACCTGATTTGTGTGTGTGTGTGTGTGTGTGTGTGTGTTTAAGTTATCTGAATGCATGTGTGTGCAATCAGAGACAAAAATAAACTAGGATGAAGGAGAAAATTAAAGTTACTGCTGGGGAGCAGTGAGGGTTGTTAAACAATGGCTCAAGCTTCCGAAGAAAGAAGGAAGATACAGAGCACAGATGCCATGTCTAAATTTACATGTCTCCTAAATTTGTAAAGGATGGATTAGGTTGGCTGGAAAGAAGTTGAGGTTATCTAAGTCCCATATATTTATAGTTAAGTGGGAGTCCAGGTGATAACATCTGCTGAGAGATGTGGGGCAGAGGATTTAGGAAGGCAGGCAAATCACTGAAATGGCTTCTTGACCAAATGCTAGCTAATGCTAGCAATGGACACAGAGTTCCCTGGCAGAGTTTAAAGCCCAGCTGAGATTAAGACAACTGCTATTCTTAGAAGGTAGAATTTTTGGTGTGATCTAGCTTTCGATTTCTACTATTTTATAAGTGCAAGGCAGTTTAAAATGATTTTGTTGGTAGGTTGATTTGTTTGATTTGAGACAGAATCTAACTGCAGAGGCCTAGCTGGCCTGAAACTCACTATTTAGACTAACACCTCAAACTCATAGTCTCATCCCCCAAGCCCCCACGGGCTGAGATTGTAAGCATGTGATACCATGTCCAAATGGAGCTGGAAATGGAGAGTGTTGACAGAGTACTTGAGAGTCAATGGAGGGATCAACAAGTCTAAGGAATTCAATGACAGAAGAATAGCTATAGTCACAATGGAGACCAGAGAGAATGAAGGATTTGGTCATAGAAGTACATCTTGAACCACCATGATTTCTACCATTCCAGGTCACAAGGATTGAGACTGGCTATCTCATCTTGGACTGGTGCCACTCTAAGCCATAACAGTGCAAAAACTATAATTCCTGTGTTTGCTAAAATGTTAGTCCAAATAGATACCAACTATGAAATATAGGGCTCTGGCTACTCTGGAAATATAGGCCTGGTTACTATTGTCCTCTAAGAATCTGTTGAGACTAAATCCACAGATCATCACTACTTCTTCCTCTAGCACCTATTCCCTATTCCACCATCATCCCCACAATGCCATTCACTTCCTTGCTCCTAGTCCTGCCTGATATTCCTCTCACTGAAGCAGAAAATTTATTTTGTACCTTTGGAACTGTCTCACCATATTTAGCAAACTTTCCTATATCTCCAGGCTCATCAAGAATTCCCTTCGCCCCCTTGAACTTCATTAAAACCTGATGGCTTGGAGCTGGAGAGATGACTTGGTGGTTAAGAGCACTGGCTGCTCTTGCAGAGGACTGGGGTTCAGTTCTCAGCACCCACATGGCAGCTAACAATCATCTGTAACTCCAGTTCCAGGGGATCCCCAATGCCCTCTTCTGGCCTCTGCAGGTACTGTATGCATATGATGTACTTGCATGCAGGCCAAACACTCATACACATAAAATACAAATATATAAATAAATACTTTGTGGCTTAATGGTGCAGCTGTCTGGAGCATGGTGTACCTGTGTTTCTTAGAGCAAGATGAAAAATGAGCTGGTGGTTTGCTTGCCCACATTTCTACTTTTAGATCATCACTTCCCTGTGCTCCTTAAATAAAAAAGAAAAATGTACACACCAGGCTTGATCCTTCCAGGTCAATCAATTATATCCCTCTTTCTCTCGCAACCATGCATGAGTATATTTGGACCACTCCCCTTCATTAATCAATGACTTTGGTCCTTGTTCAGTCTTTCTTCCCATCACAAAGTCTAATTGCTATCCCAAGTGACCTCAATATCCCCAAGGATAATGCATATGACATCTTGCCACTCAATTCCTTAACCCCTTCTCAAATGACTTTCTCTTTCACTTTAGCGACACACATCATCAGCCATCCCTGAAGTCTTAGCTGAAGTTGTTTCACTAAAGAATCAGGAATAGCATCAGAAGTTGAAGAATTCAATCCTCCTGCTACAACCTTTGATTCCCAGAGTTCCCACACTAACACTATGATCATTCCTCATCTCCCCAAGTCTATGAATAACCCCACTTCTATTTTTCAAAGGCTGTCTTTTTAAAAAATCACCCTCATTATTTAGCTTAGGTTCAATGGATCATCATTTCAACATTGTTTCCACATCCAAGTTCCATTGTCTCCGACTTCTGTAAAATTGCTGATAATCTCAACTCTCTGTGATACCTCTGTTAAAGAAATTTAAATGCAGCCTGTTAGTGAAATTTGGGAGGCTGAGACAAGAAGTTACAAGTTCAAGGCCTATCTAGACTGCAGAGTAAATTCAAGGCCAGCTTGAGTTACTTGGCAAGACTATATCTCAAAAATCAAAAGTAGAAAATGGAGCTCGTAATGTAGTTCAGTAGTAAACTGCTTGACTAGCAATGCACAAGGCCCTAGGTTTGATCCCCAACAGCACAAAAATGAAGAAAATCATGTGACAGAGTTTAGTAGTCACAAGAAGCTCAAGATCATCAATCTTAAATAGGCAGAAACACTACCAGAGTATTCTACTCTATTTCTTTGCTTAAATCATTCTTCAGACTTTCAAACTTACTGTGTCTCCTCAAATCCTGTTTCCCGTTGAAATACATACCTCCCTCTCCTACACCCACGCCTGCCTTCAGCAGTTCTTCCTACATCACAGAGAAATATGCTTCTGTCTTCATCTTGTTCTCTTCCACTGCATCCAAAGAGCTGTTGCCACTTCTCTTCAATAGTCATCAATCTGTGCATCGGCCCTCCTTTTTCAGGAGCCTAACACTATTGGCGATACTTGATTCTATCTTGTTTGTTCAACTTTTCCCTCTCCACTTCACCCTCCCCAAAAGGTCTAAACATATTGAAGTATCTTCATTAAAAACAAAGCAAAATTCAGGCATGGTGGCACAGTGCTGTAACCTCGGCACTCAGGAGGCTGAGATAGGAGGATCACAGGTTCAAGGTCAACCTGAGCTACATAATGAGTTCAAAGTTCGTCTAAGCTAACTCTGTCTAGAGAAAAAAAGAAAAAAAACTACTCACTGAAATTATCATCATCTTTTTCAAAGTCAGACTTAAAAAGGTTGTCTCTTTTTAGTGTTATGTTCATGCCTCTTGTTTACAATTCAGTTCACATCTAATTCATTGCTGGTTCCTTTTCCATGGAAAAATAGCTAGTGTTCTCAGATCATAATACTATACTGCCAAATGTAATGGAACTTTTTCATCTTATTTGACTTATTGGCAGTAAATCACCTAGCTAATTATTTCCTTCTTGAAATGTTTGTCTTCCTTGGCTATTTACTTTTACTTATTTTTATTTACCTATTTTTGTTGTTTGGAAAAGGGTCTCACTGTAACCTGGTCTGACTTGTAACACACTGTGTACCCCAGGTGGACCTCAAATTCATAGCAAATCTCTGCCTCAGCTTTCTGAGCACTATGAGAGGTGTGTGCCTGCAGAGCCAGCTCCTCTGGCTTAAAAAAAAAAAACTGTGTGTGCGTGTTTGTGTGTGTGTGTGTCTGAGAGAGAGAGACAGAGAGAGACACAGAGAGACAGAGAGAGACACAGAGAGACAGAGAGAGAAAGAGAAAGAGAGAGAGATGTCTGTATGTGAGTGTGGCACATACATGACACGGTGCACTTGTATTGGTCACACAACTTTCTGGAATTGGCTCTCTCCTTCCACTTTAGGATCCAGAGATCAAACTCAGGTCACCAAGCTTACATGAAAAATTCTTTTTCCCCACTGAGCCATCTTGTTGGTCTATTGCTTGACCTTTTAAAATTGAATTTATTATTTTGAGGTAATTGTAGATGCATGTGCAGTTATAAGAAATAATATAGAGAGATTTCACGTCTCCTCCATCCTACAAAAATGTACAGTATAGTATCATATTCAGAATACTGACATAAAATTAAGACACAGAAAAGTTCTACCACAACAAGGACTATTCATGTTGGGCTTTTATAGCCAAACTTTTCTCCCAGACCCTTGTCACAAAATGTCCTATCTCCAACCACTATTAATCTGTCCTCTAAATCAAGAATGTCATGCAAAAGGAATCATAAAGCATGTACCATTTAGGGGTGTTTCATTTGGCTCAGTACCTATTATATTTGTTTTCTTTTTAGTCATTCACCCATTGAAGGACATCAGGATCATTTCCAGTTTTGGACAACTATCAATAAAACTGTAATAACTATATATAAGTTTCATGTCAACATAAATGTCCATTTATCTGGGGAAAATGACCAGAAATGCAATTTCTTGGTCATATAATAGTTCTATGTTTAGTTTCATAAGACACTGAGTAGTTGTTTTCTAGCTGGATTGTCCATTTTACAACTCTACTAGCAAAGCTTGGGTGATTGTTCCTCTCCATCATCACTATCACACAGTGTTGTCACTTCCTATAGTTGGGATCTGGAATGTTCTTCCAAGTGCTCCTATATTGAATGCTTGGTCTTCAGTGTTGTGATATTGGAAGGTGGTTAAAAGTTTAGGAGATGCAGGAATAGTGGGAGGTTTTAAGTCATCGCAGGTATGTCCTTGAAAAAGATAAAAGGCTAATGATCTCATCCTTTCTCCCTATCACATTGCCACCATGCAGTGAACGGTTCTGCCATGTACCCCCACCGTGATGTGCTGCCTTGCCATAGACCCAAAAGCAATTAGAACAAACAATCTTGGACTAAAACCTCCAAAAATGTTATCCAAAATTAACTTTTTAGAAAAATATTTTATTATTTTTATTTTATGTGTGTGAGTGTATTGCCTGCATGTATGTGAGTGCACCCATGTTGTGCAATGCCGCGGAGGTCAGAAGAGGGCTTCGGATTCCCCTGGAACTGGAGTTAAGGACGGTTTGTAGCTGTCATGTGGGTGCTGCGAATCGAACCCGAAGCCTCTGCAAGAGCAGTCAGTGCTCTTAACACTGAGCCATCTCTCCACCACCCCCCCCAAAATTAACTTTTAAATACCTTACAAAAGCTGATTTCTTCAGGTATTTGTTACAATAATGGTAAGCTAACTAAACTATCACTGTAATTTTTAAATTTTGGCTATCCTGAAAATGTGTAGTGATATTTTACTGTGGTTTTATTTCTAGTTCTCTGATGACTAACGATGATCAACCGATCTCATGTTAATGTATCTTTTGTAAATCTTCTTCAGCAAAATGTCTGTTCATTCTCTTGTCCATTTTCCAATGAGATCTCTTGTTTTGGTATATTTTGCTGTTGAGTTTTGAGAGTAAATTATATAGTGCAACTATGAGTCTTTTGTCACATATGTGGTTTCTCAAACTTTTCTCCTGAACTCTAACTTGTATTCTTTTATTCTTTGACAATTTCATACACATATATAACAACTTTTCTTTCACTATTACTTTCTCTCATCCTCCACTACCATTGAATCCCTTTTTTCCTAGCAAGCCAGCAAACACCACCCCAAACTCTAATGTTTTGTCTTTTTAAATTATTTATTTAATACCCACATGATTGGAAGAAGCATTTCATTACAGCATGAACATAGTCAATAACAATTTCCAGAGCAAAGATGCATCTCTTTCAAAATTGGCTATAAATTTGTAGATTCACAGTTGATTTAAAGGAATTCACAGTTATGAATGAGGTTTTAACCTTTAAAAAAGATCTCCATTTCATTTTAGTTTTTAAAATATTTTATCTTTGTTAGATGTGTATGTGTGTATTGTCTGCATGTAGGTAAGTGCACCCATGTTGTGCAATGCCCACAGAGGACAGAAGAGGCTGTCAGATCCCATAGAACTGGAGTTACAGACAGTTGTTAGCTGCCATGTGGGTGCTGGGATTTGAACCCGGGTCTTCTGCAAGAACAGCCAGTGTTCTTAATCACTGAGCCATCTCTCCAGGCCCTCCATTTCATTTTAAAATATGCTGTTTCATACAGAAAAACTCATTTTAATACTACTAACACTCAGATGTTTGCACTTGTGTCTCTAATCTCTATATATCTGATTATTACTAGTCCTAGACAGTTACTTTCTGAGATCCACCTGACCATGGATATAAAACCATTGGGTAGATTTCAATGGTAATGTGTTTCACCTCTACTAATTAACATGGAGCAAATTTTTATGCTTCTTCCTCAAATATAGTTCGTTTTTAAAAAATTTGTTGATTTTTTGTGTGTATATCATACAGATCATCCCAAAAAATTTTATTCGCCTGTATATACCCACATCCCAAATGGCACCTTCCCATAGCTCCCCCCTCCCACTGGAGCCTATATATTGTCATCCCTGTTACTGTCCACTGTGTTGTTGGTGCCCCCAGCCGTTCTCCAGTGCTTGTCCATCTGCTGAATCTAGTCAGCCTATCTATAGTTCATTGTTTTAGGAAGATCAGCTTTTCCTCATCTAGCAGCAATCAGTTGTCAATATTCCTTTAGATAAGATTGGGGTCTGCTGTTCATTTCCCCAGTTCTATGCTGGGTTACTGTCTGGGAGTCTCTTGGGCCACCCTGGCCAACAACTCAACGGAAGGTATCCCCTGTCTGGCATTGTTTCTTGTTATGTAAGTTTTAGCTATACACATGGACTCTTAAAGAATTTTATTGATCCCTTTACTCTTTGGTTCTACTTTCCTTTTGGGGGTTTAAGACCATACAGTTGGCCCAGATAAAACAGTTTGTTTTTACTCTTAAGGCCATTTGAGGACCTGTTCCTCAGGGGTCACATGGGCTTGGGAGGAGCCCCTGGCTCCTTTCTTTTACCAGTTCCATCTACGTGCAAACAAGTCAAAGATTCTGCTAGACCGTGACTGGCTTCACGTGGAAGCATGGAGGAAATGTTTCCTCTGTGTTGACCCTCCTCTTTGTAGACTGGACACTGGTTCAAGTCCATTTGCTGGTGCTTCCATGGCCTCCTTGATCGAGAGGACAAGTGACCCACCACAATTACAGGACATTTTGAGAGATGCTCAAAGTGCCCTGGAGCTTAGTCGACCTAGGAGGGCAAGGAACAAAAACTGTCCTTTACGTCCCCCTGAACAAATTAGTATAGGCCTCAAAGTATGGCTGTTAGACATGCAAAAAGCTTACTTCCACCACGCTGGTACTTTTAATTACCATGTGCTATGTAGATAAAGCTTGGGCAAAAAACAAGCATTCTCAGATAAACCTTGACTAGACATGTATTCTATTCATTGAGCTAGTTGTATGTATAATTTGTCAGTAGTTCTTCTGTTTTTTTGTTAAAACTAGCTAAACATGATTTATCTCTTAACATTGTCTAACACTTCCACCATGGTTTCCCCATTTAAAGTGCCCCCATTGTTTCCACTTCTCCCTTAATAATACCCTTCTCCTACGGCCCCATCTCTCTCTTTCCTTTTATCTCCTTTTAACTCCTTCCTCCTTTCCTTTTAACTCCTTTCCCTTTATCCCCAAGGTTCCATGTATAACCCTCCTTCCCCCCTCCCCTTAAAATAACCCCACTGTTATCCATATCTTCCTTATTAATACCTGTTTCCTACTGTTCTTCTCTTTCAGATTCTTTCTTTTCCTTTACCTCCCTTGTTCCGTTTCATTATCCTGGTTCCTGTAGTTACATACAGACATACTCACTTATCAGGATTTGGTGATATGATCCACATATGAGGGAGAACATGCATTTTTTTTTCTGAGTCTATGTTACTTCACTTTGTATAACAGTTTCTAGTTCCACTGATTTACCTGAAAATTTCATGATTTCATCTTTCTTTACTGCTGAGTAAAACTCCATCGTATATATGAACCACATTTTCATTATCCACTCATCAGTTGAGGGACACTTAGGTTGCTTCCATCTCTTAGCTAGTGTGAAAAGAACAGCAACATGGATGTACAAGTGTCTCTGCAATAGGATGAGTTCTTTGGGTATATGCCAAGGAGTGGTATAACTGGGTCAAATGGTAGGTTCATTTTTAGTTTTATAAGAGTTCTCTGCACTGATTTCCACAGGGGTTGAACAAGTTTACAATCCCACCAGTAGTGCATGAGCATTCCCCTTTCCCCACATCTTCTCCAACATTTGCTATCATTTGTTCTCTTGATCTTAGCCAGTCTGACGGGGGTAAGGTGAAATCTTAAAGTGGTTATAGTTTGCATTACCCTAATTACTAGTGATGCTGAACACCTTTTAAGATGCTTCTTAGCCATCTTTATTCTTTTGAGAACTCTCTGTTCAGTGCCTTAGCCCATCTTTTAATTGGGTTACTTCCTTTCTCGATTCTTTGGTTTTTGAGTTCATTATATATTCTGGATATTAACCCTCTGTCAGATGTGTACTGGTGAACATTTTCTCTTCACTTCGTTGGTTGCTGCTCTTGATGTACAGAAGCTTTTTAGTTTGATGAGGTCCCATTTGTTGATTTTTGACCTTGTTTCCTGTGCAATTGATGGCTGGTTTAGAAAATCCTTTCCTATACCTATATCCTATAGGTTATTGCCAATGTTTTCTTCTAAGAGTTTCAGTTTCAAGCCTCACTTGAGGTCTTTGATCCATTTGGGGTTGACTTTTGTGCAAGGTGAAAGACAGGGGTATAGTTTCATTGTTCTACAGGTGGAGATCCAGTTTTGCCAGCACCATTTGCTGAACATGCTGTCTTTCCTCCAGCAAATGTTCTTGGCCCCTTTGTCAAATATCAGGTGGCTGAAATTGCATGTACTCATATTTGGGTCTTCAATTTTGTTCCATTGATTTATGGGTCTATTTTTGTGCGAGTTCCATGTTGTTTTTATGACTATAGCTCTGTAATACAGGTTAAATCTGGTATAGTAATCCCCCAGTGTTGCTCTTAGTGCTCAGGGTTGCTTTGGCTATCCAAGGTCTTTTGTGCTTCCATATGAATCTTAGGATGGTTTTTCCCACTTTTGTGAAAAATGTCTTGGGGATTTTGATTGGCATTGTGTTGAATCTATAAATGGCTTTTGGTAGGATGGTCATTTTCCCAATATTAATTCTTCTAATCCATGAGCATGGGAGGTCCTTCCATCGTCTGATGTCTTCCTCAATCTCTTTCTTTTAAAGATGTAAAAATTTCATTGTAGAGGTCTTTAATGTCTTTGGCCATTAAAATAAAAATATTGTATTTCAAGTATATTTTTTGGCTGTATTGTGAAAGTGAGTGTTTCCATGTACTCTTTCTTTGATTGCTTGTTATTGGTATATAGAAATGCTACAGACTTTTGTAGTTTAACTTTGTAACCTGCATCTCTTAGGTATAATATCATATCATCTTCAAAAAAGGATAATTTGATCTTTTTTCCAATTGTTACTCCTTTAATTTCCTTCTCTTGTCTTATTGCTCTTGCAAGAGTTTCAAGCACTATGTTGAAAAGGAATGGAGATATTGGACAGCCTTGCCTGGCTCCTGCTTTTAATGGGAATGTTTCCAGTTTTTCTCCACTTAGAATGATGTTGGCTGTGGGTTTGTTGTATATGGCTTTAATTATGTTGAGGTATGTTCCCTCCAGTCCAATTCCCTCTAGGACTTTGAACATAAATGTATGTTGAATTTTGTCAAAGGCCTTCTCTGCATCTATTGAAATGACCATGTGGTTCTTGTCTTTGAGTCCATATATATGATTTATGGCATTTATTAACTTATGTATATTGAACCACCCCTGAATCTCTGGAATAAAGCCAACTTGATCATGGTGAATGATCTTTTTGATGTGTATCTGTATGCAGTTTGCAAGTATTTTGTTAAGAATTTTTGCATCTATGTTCATTGCTGGCTTTGGTATTAGAGTGATGCTGGCTTCATAGAAGGAAATTGGAAGTTCTCCCTCCATTTCTATCTTTTTGAATAAATTAAGTAGTATTGGATGTAGATCTTCTTTAAATGTCTGGTAGAATTCTGCTGTAAATCCAACTGGTCCTGGGTTTTTTTGTTCTTTTGTTTTTTAGCTGTGAGATTTTATATTACTGTTTCAATTTCCTTATGTGTTATGGGTCTGTTTAAACTGTTGATCTCTTCTTGGTTTAATTTTGGTGGTTCCCATGATTTCAGATATCCATCCATTTCTTTCAGATTTTCAAATTTAGTAGTATATAGGTTTTTAAAAAATTTCCTTATAGTGGTCTGGATCTTTTGGGTGTCTGTTATGATGTGCCCCCTTTCATCTCTGATTTTGTTGATTTGGATTTGCTCTTCCTTTCTTTTGGTTAACTGGGCTAAGGTCTGTCGATCTTGTTTAGCTTTTCAAAGAACCAGCTCTTAGATTCATTGATTCTTTATATCATTTTCCTGGTTTCTATTTCATTAATTTCTGCTCTGATTTTTGTTATTTCTTCTTGTCTGCTGGGTTTGTGTTTCATTTGCTGTTGCTTTTAGTGTCTTGAGTTGCAATGTTAAGTCATTTATTTGTGTTCTTTCTGATATTTTAATGTAGGCACGTAGAGCTCTAAACTTCCCTCTAAGGACTGCTTTCAACGTGTCCCAGAGGCTTTGTTGTGTTGTATTGTCCTTTTCATTTAGTTCCAGGAATACTTTTATTTCTTTCTTAATTTTTTCTTTGACCCATTCATCATTCAGGGGTGTGTTGTTTAATCTCCATGTATTCACATAGTTACTAAGGTTTCTTCTGGTGTTGATTTTAAGCTTTATTACATTGTGTCTGATAGAATGCATGGCATTATTTCAATCTTTTTGTATTTGTTAATGTTTCTTTTGTGTCCCCAATAGATGGTCGATTTTGGAGAGGGTTCTATGGGGCACTGAATAGAAAGCATATTCTTTGGTACTTGGGTGGAATATTCAGTAGATGAATGGTAGGCCCATTTGATGTATGGTATTATTTAATTCAGATGTCTCTCTGTTAATTCTCTGTCCTGTTGACCTATCTAATGGAGACAATGGGATACTGAAGTCCCCTACTATTAATGAGTTGGGATTAATCTGGGTCTTAAAGTCCTATTGTACTGAATTTATGAAGTTGGGTGCACCAGAGTTTAGTGAATATGTGTTCATGTTTGTAATATCTTTTTGGTCAATTATTCCTAAGATCAGAATGAAGTGGCCCTCTTTATCTCTTCTGATTACTTTTAGTTTAAAGTCTATTTTGTCAGATATTAGAATTGTAACACCTGTTTTTTTCTTAGTACCATTCACATGTTATATATTTTTTTCCCATCCTTTCACCTTAAGGTAGTGCCTGTCCTTGAAAGTGAGATGAGTTTCTTGCAGACAACAATAAGATGGGTTTTGTTTTCTTAATCCATTCAACTAGTCTGTGTCTTTTGACTGGGATTTCAGTCCATTGATATTTAAAGCTATTAATGAGAGATGTGTGTTGATTCCTGTCAATTTTTTTTCTGTTCACGTTCTAGGTGTAGCTGTGCATTTCCATAGTTATACCTTCATTAATTTTCTTTCCCTTGGGTATAGTCATTTCTTTCTTCAACTCTTTGTATTGCTTCAAGAACTCTCTGAAGAGCTGGTTTTGTGGACATGAATTCTTTCAGCCTATTTATGTCATGGAAGCTTTTTCTTTCCCCTTCAGCTATAATAGACCTTTTGACTGGGTAAAGTAATCTGGGTTGGCATCTGTCGTCATTTAGAACTGGGAATA